>NC_134417.1:78521156-78821677 GCF_030867145.1 Opisthocomus hoazin
TTTAATTTTTTTTTCCTTTTATTCTTTAAGAAGTATGCAGCAATTACTTCTGTATTTTAAAGAAATGGTAAAAATACCCAGAGGTTATACGTCGATGCTTTTCCTTAATGTTTATACAAATATAAATACACAGCTAAAATAAATACAGAAGCAAATGGAATACACCCACCTCTACAATTATAAAAACACTTTCCCATGGGGAAATTTCATTGTATCCCCATCTGTTAGAACTTGGATTGTGCCATGAACCATTACGGCTTATATCCCTTAATTATTTTGCATCATATGAAATGTAATTGTGGATATTCCATGTCTTCATTGCAAATCCTTCATTTTCTTTCATAAAGCTACCTACGTTCCTGGCCTTGTTCTGCATTGTGGAAATTAATTCCCAGGGTTAATTAGGTGTAACAGTGTGAGCCACGGCCCTGATCCCACGGTCTCTGCATGCTAAATTCTCACAGAGATAATAGAACTTTCTCCAGACTGAGAAGAAAAGTGAAAAACGCGCCCATGACAGTCTGCCAGGCAGCTGAGACTCCAAGGGAGCCACGCAGCAGCCATCCTGTGCGCATCCTGTGTGCAGGACCGTGGCAGACACCTTACCCCACAGGGAACCCAAAAACCTACACTCTGCAATCAACCTCTCCTCTCCTTCATTTTGTGAAACTCTGCAGACTTTGGTAGCTGAGAGCATGGTAGTGTGCAGGTTCTGCTGGCAGAACCAAAGATTCTCAGGAGGAGAAAAAGTGTTACCAACAGAAGAATCTCAGCTCTTAAAGAGCAACTTGAAATCTGCAATTTGAAAATATGTTCAAGTCCTTCTCACAGAGCTTTTCTGGTCCTGCTCGCAGAACCTGCATGGTGTCCTCTCCTGCTGTTCCAGCTCCACCAAAGCTGAAAACTGACACGGCTCTATTAATTTAAGTGGAGGCAATTTAACCCGCTGAGGCCTAGCCCAAGGCAAGTCCTCCTTAGTACACCTATAAAAACGTAGCAGTAGGTATATTCAATAGCTGCTTTTATACCTTGCAGCTGAGATGTGGTTTCAAGTGTTCTTCCTCCAGCGAAGAATGTGCAATTTGTAAATTGTGGTGGTTTGACAAAACTTGCAGGAGACCAGAAATCGCAAACTTCCCTATGCATCCTACGAGCAACCACACACCCTGCTTCCAAAGTCTGTACATCGGACTCCTACGAGCAAAGGGAATCCATACTCCTGGGTAGTACTCCTAAAAGAAATAGTGCTTGTGATATTATCAAACGATGAAAATAATAATTTTGTGATTTTGACTTGAAAACGTGGATTTTGTTATTTTTCTAAAACAGCACTATTTCATGTCTTTGAACTCATGCCTGCTTTACAGCTGTGCCCATTTTTGCATACTGCATAGCTGCTTTGACCTCCTATCAAAAAAGCAGCTTCTTATGACAGACGTGAAAGTATCATGAAGGTATTTTCATGATGGTTCAGCAGAAAGCCTCAGATCCTCAAATCCAGCGGGCCAACATAACAAAGAAGACAGACAGCCTCTGTTTGACTAGGCCCTCCTGCCAGAAAAGAGATGATGGATTTCTTACACATCATTTCTCACTCGTTATTAGATATCGTCTAATAGACTCACAATAAACTACAGCAGATGTTTGAAAAGCACATAATTTGCAATTGATTATACACATATATCATAAATCAGACATTGTATAAATAATAGTTGCCCTGCAATCATACTGTTTTTCTGGATCAGAGATTCAACTATTCAATTAATTGTTGAAATTTTATCACCGGTCTTCTACAGTAAATATAACTTTGAGGTACTAGTACCTCCCAGCTACAGTGACGTTTAGGATACAAATCAAAAAGCTGGTCTGTGGCTTCTCTGTGTGCAAGCACGCTTTGCACCTGCAAAATGAATTGACCAGACAAGACTAGCAGCATTTGCATTACTTGAATTTCACCTGCAATTCATTACTTAGCATGGGATCTATTTCAGGTTTATGGACAAGATGTGGTCAGAAAAAGAGAAGGTATTCTGTTCTGCTGTCAGGTAAGGAGGGAAGTCAGTCTGGGGTTTGGCCTCCATGCCTGAATCAGATGGAGCAGGGGAGGCAGCTCAGAGACAGAAACCCAACACCAGGAGCAGCGTGTCATGCTGGAAGGGTTTGAAATAGGCTTCCTCATGCTGCCTGGAAGCTGGAAAAGGAATGGAGGGTTTCTTCTGAAGATTTTGAAGAGAAGAATAGATGCATCATGATCACTTCAGTATTATTCACCCACTTTGACATAATCTTTGTCTCCTGGGTTTGTTCCTGTCTGCTTTCACATGAACTGAGCAGTGTTGAAAATATACAGACATTTCCACACAAAAGGACTCAAATATATCATTTGAATGTGAAAGAGGTGCTAAACAGTGCTCTCATTTAAATGATGCCTACAGCCAAGAGACACAGGGTCTAAGATATATGAGTACAAGACACAAAACCATCTCTACCATGTTTAAAAGCACATTTGTTTAACTACTTCATGCTGAGATTACGTTCAGTATTTTTCCCTAGGCCTGGAGTTGCTAAAACAGAATGTAGCTGACCTTTGGAGTGGGATTTTTGTAAACTAAATAAACTGGATGGCAGAGTATAAAAGTTACAAACCTCTTTAGAATGCCATATGTGAAAATCTTGTAAACAGTCCATAAATATCACCTGCTGCGCAGGACTCACGGAAGCTGCTGCAGAATTCTCTGCTAACATCTTCCTCCCTGAAACATTGAACCATCTGGTAATGACAATTAATTCCATAGCTTTTCTGTTGGCATGTGCCTATAATTATAAAACATGTTATTACCAGCTTCAGTCTGGAACCAACACCATCCCACGGCCTGGGATGAGAAGCACTGACATTGACCAAAATACTGGGGAAGGCTAAAGCATCCACAGAGACACCAGAGCAACGTTCAAATTCCTGTCTTTGGAGGCAACTTTACTGACTTTATAGGTGAACATTTTACCAAGTGTTATGATTGCAAAACTGAGCTCTTACTTTTTCTTCCAGAATCTAACTTCGTGATGAGGAATTTAGCATTTGATCTCATCACCACTGAAGCAAATGGGTTTTTTCCACTAGCAACACAGAGCTGGACCAAACGTAACCGTGCAGCAGTGATTTTAAAACTTGGTAACTTGTTTGTGACTATCTCTGTTATAACCAATTTTCTGAAATAACAAAGCCATTGACTGCTTTAAGAGCTAATTTCTTATTGAGTTAATTTTTGAAATAGATTTACTTTTGAGTTACAGATGCGCAAAAAATGTTTTAAGTTCTTATTCATTGTTATACATAAAACTTCTAAACTACAAAAATTATGTCTTTTTATTTTAATAAATTAGGTTTAAATACTCATTCCTTGGCTGACTTTTATCGTGGGAGTGAACTTTTATAGCTGATATTTAAATCCTTGAAAGTAGAGGCTTATAGCAGAATCTCCAACACATTTCAAACTACTGTGCATCAGTTCTGGCTGGCACTGCTCTAGTTAGCACTCCTTTTAATCTACTGTTTGAATATACTGCTCAAGAAATACTTTAGATTTTAGTAGGCAGAGTAGTTGTGGATCCCAAATGACTTGCCATGAGAAATGGAATTAAGAACAGTACATATGGTTTAATAGCTTTATCATAATGAACAGGCACAAAGGCTGACATTTGAAAGTCATTATCCTCTTGCACAAGCTGGTACAATTATACTTTTAATCAAGAATTTCTACTTCTTTTGTTACTTCCTGCCTTTCCGAGTTCCTGTGATATACAGTTCCCATTTTGGCCTCATCCTGTTTTGCCCTGCTTCTTGTATGTTAAGAAGCCTAGCTCTACTGTAGGCTAGCATTTTTCAAATGCAGCAGCATACAATAAACAGGAAAGATTCCCTTAGAGACACTGTTGTTTTTAGCTGATCAAAAGGCCATTCGGGCATCCGCTTCTTGCTCAATAAAAATATTATTTAAGGAAAAAGAGAAACAACTCTAGATTAGCATTGCGTCCTTAGCTTGGCCAAAGCCTCAGCAAAAGAATATGCTGGTGTCATTACTGCTTAGCCTATTGCTGCCTAAATTCACCCCATTTTAGTTACATAAGGTAGAGACAACAAATAAGATTATAAGTGCAAATGCAGTGTCCTCTATTTTTCCTTACTTTTAAACTACAGAACTACTTACTTACTTGGGGGTTGGACTAGATGACCCACAGAGGTCCCTTCCAACCCCTACTATTCTGTGATTCTGTGTGATTATTATCATTTAGCAAAACGTCAGAAACTTAAGGACACTGCCCTGACAATCTGCCAGGAGTCTATGAACTGCATCCAATTTGCATGTTTCAAGTCTGTGGGAGTTTTGCAGCAACAGGAACTTCAGGATCTGGGCTTCATAACTTGATCTAAGACACAGTCATTGCTTTGACCCTGATTAAGAAAAAGTTCTGAGCTCAGACCTAAATGGATGCATGCAAACAGGTTTCTGAACAAGAGCATTTCATAGTGCCTCATCATCCCTGTGGTGTGGTCTGCAGTGATTACAAATCCTAGCGTGCAATGCTCAGTCTTAATAGAAACAGTCTTGTTCATGTGTTGAAACAGGAACATTTAGGCCTTAATTCAGTCACATTACTAAGCGTGTGCCTAATTGTAAGCACCTGTTGGCTACATTAAATAAAGCGGGGTTCAAGCATACGTTAAACAGGGCTGAGTGCTCAAGTGAGTGAATTGCATTTGCTGAGTTAGGTAGCCTATGTTAGGTGAACTTATACACTGGTATTTTCCTTTCCATTCCCTCCCACTTAGGGATGTTGCTCACATCCTTATGTCCTATCAAGTATCTTTGCTACAGAAGATCTCTAACTGTTGACCACCGTGCTCCTGCCTGCAGTGCATGTGCTCTGCAGGAGTGACTATGAATGCCACCGACCAGCGAGCATCAGTCTGTCAGCCTGCCCCACCGAGATTCAAAAAGACTTTGAGCCAAGCCACAGGAGCTGCAGGTAACACTGCCCAAGCAAACTCAATTTTACACTGTAAGTACATCAGCATGTGATAGATTTTAAGACAACAGTTTCAGTTCTTGAAGAAAATGTTTACTTCTATATGAACAGAACATAAAGGTCTTGTGCTCATTTTCTGTTTTCATTTTCACTCGTAAACCAATTATACCACTTGCTGTGCATTAAGCCTGTGACATGCCAAATGATTTCCAAGCAGCTGCAAGCTTATTTTTACCTCATTGACATGGGCAATACTGTACCAACCCTGGCAATCAGCACTGTGTCCACCATGACAGAAATGAGCTTCTGCAGCTATCTAAGTCTGCCAGTTTTCCTGTGCACTTTGTGCAGCCATTTCTGATGACTTTGGGTAGAATTTATTTCACCTTACAGTAGTTGCCTAAAACCCAGGGAGATACTCTGAGTTAGTTATCCCTTGGCAGTCTGGGGAGAGAGATAAAAGCACCTTGAAAGAATGCTTTATCCTGGTGATCGGTCTTAAGGTGGGACGTATCTTTGCTGGAGGTAACTCTTTCCCCATAAGCCACAGAAGAAGGCCAGATACCCAGTTCAGAGGAGACATACAGATTTTGAAAGAATGAATTAGGTGAAATTAGGTGCTCTTTCTACACTTTCTCACTGTTTTTCTCATAATTGTTTTTAAATTACTCTCACTTATCACTCATGCTCACGCCTTGCACTTCCAGCTACACGGCAACTCTGCAGCAAATACACTGTGTTTATTTCCTACACACATGCCAACACTACTTTCTGCTACGTGTTCCCTCCACATGGCAATTAATACTGTGCAGCACTTCTTCTAACAGGAAGAAGCCTCTTTGGTGGATCACTCTTTCTCAACTGTTTAAAAAGGCATATTAAGCTCTGTTTTGAATCGCCAGATGAAGAGAGAGAATTGCAAAGGAAAGACAGGCAGGAAAGTTATAGACATTAGCAGCGATCTTCTGAATTTTGAATTGGGAATGCAGTTATAAGGGTGGATGAGAAAGGTGTAAGGTTGGGGAAAAAGATGAAATTTCGCTTGTAAGTTTGGCTTCTGGCTCTAACTTTCATGTGTGCATCATACTTTTACTAGACACCTGTGCTTGGGACTTGGCTGGCTCTTGCACCCACGTGGTGTAAAATGGCACAGTAGGACTTTGATCTAGTGCTGTGACCTAATCTTGCAGGAAGGACAACTCTGGCCCTGACACTCTAGGTCTGGGTGAGCTAGCGATTTTTGTGGATGAACATGCAGCAAGTTTGGAGAGTTCAAAAGTGATGGTAGCTGCTCTTCCGGACAGAGCCAACAAAGGCAAGCGCTTGGCAAATACAACCAGTTCCTGCCTCTCTTATCTTTAACATGCTGCCACAGCTTTACAAACACCTTTCAAAGGAAACATGTTGCAGTCAGGCCAAAGTAGCAGTGTGTGCTGCCACTGGTTTGGGCTCGCCAGGGTGCTGAAGGGATTGTGCACGTAAGCACGGAGGATGCCGGGCACTCCCAGAGGAGCATGTACTTTGCGTATATCAAAGCAAGCTGCAACCCAGGAGCCAGCCCACAAGGCACATGTTCCTGCTGTCTGCAGCCTACAAAAAGGCCACGAAGCACTCCTGGGCGACTGAGCTACAGATGTGGGAGCTCTGGTTCATGAGCGAGGATTCCAGAACCAGTCTTTCAGATACAAGCTACAGAGATGTTTAAAGTCTGATACACTGCAAATTGGCTGTTTGTTGTTTGGCTGTTGCATGTGACCAAAATGGGTCAGCCCTGTCAAGGGAGGCAAATACAATTCTGTCAGAGTGTAAGTGCTTCCTTTGCTAAGTGCAAACAATTGCTTCTCCTCACTTTGCAGACTCCTCTTCAAGTTCCTTAGGTGGCATTGACAGTTCACAGATCAAGCATGCCAGTGCTGCTAATATTAAAGAAATAATGGGAAGGAAATGTAGGAATGGGGTTTTTTCCCACAGTAAACTTTCAACTTCCACTACAAAGAAATACGCAATAACGTTACCATCTGTGTCACTTTATTCAGGCCAGATCCACATTACAGCTAGAACAGTGTTCCCATGCTGAAACACTGCATCATTATTAGCAATTACCAACATAGCTCCATTATTAGCAAGGGGATGTCTACAGCCAGTTCGCATCGTCTGTGCTGCTTGTATTTATTTTGGAGAAACAATGGACATAAAATGTCTCTGCTGGACTCTGACATGGTGTGTACAAAGGCAGATGTCTGTTGCAATCTAGGGGGTGGACAGTGAGGAGGTGACAGAGGGAACTGCTCAGCCACTGAAACTTGCTTTCATCAGTGTTTCCTTTGGCAAAGACTGCTCAGAAAATGCAAGGGGAGAGGTGGGAGGGAGGCGAAGAGAAGAGGGAAAGAGAGAGACAAAAAAAGCCAAAGATAAAAAGTGTTTTTCTTACTGTAGTTGGTTGAGAAGCTTTTTTGACAGATAATTGCTAATTATTTGAGAGAGACGGGAATTTTTCTGCAGATAACTGTCTCTCATGCCTTAAAACCCTGTAGAATCAGGCTGAAATAGCCTTTAACATGCACTTTAAAAAACCCTAAAAACCAGTAGACAGCAAATGGTCTATTTACACCTCGGAAAAGTAGATACACTGCAAGAAAATATTAATCTCTGTTCAAAACCAGATGCTTCAAGAGCATATTTTTACAATGCCTTTTAACTTAGACACCAATTCAGCTTTCTGGTTATTGGGTCAGGATGCTTAACGGCTGCATCAAACATAGGGCGATGCACAAGTGAAGTTCCCAGCTCAATGACTAGGGGATGAGATCTGCTCTAACATCTGAGCACACAGTTGTGACTGCTTCTCTTCAGAATTTGCCAAGAATGCACATTAAAAGAGGCTGCAGGGTAAAAGAACTACAGCTGCTTGACAGACAGGCAGCAGCCTCATCTTACACAACTCTTGTCTGTACTCCACTGAAATAAAAACAACAGGCTGATTCATAACTTCCAAATTATCCATGCAAGAAAAGCGGATTTTCCCCTGCTATAATGCGAGTGTAGGAGCCTCCATCCTCAGTGCCATGGCGGGGAAATGGTACACAGTGTGCTCGCTCGCTGCAGCCGATGCAGACCATACTCATGAAAACAGGCTTTAACAACTCACTCATTAGGAGCTTTTTCATTGCATGTGCTTGATACAGTCCTTAACAGAAAGCCTATTTTTGATCCTTTTCCCCAGGTCTCAGTCTTGGGCCCATGTACTCTGGGAGGGTTTGCCATGCTGGCTGCAGCCACAACAGCATGTTCTTGCCATAGACTGAGGGGGATGAACAGTGGTGGCTCCCCAGGACAGGGTGGAAGCTGCCAGACACCTGCAGCCTTGGTGAGCTTTGGGCAAAACCTACCTCCACCTGGACCAAAGCTGGCTATTTTGGTCCTAAGTCCCGCCTGCCCTGAGCCCTGATACTAAGATGGCTCACCATCGTGCTCTTTCTTTATAAATGTATTTCTGGGCTCAGCTGAGATGGCAGACCATGACCCAGCAAAGCCCTACAGCCACCATGTAGGGACGGGCTATCCCTCAGCCTTCCTCCTAGGGTGGGCCAACCCTGCATGATATTTCCATGTATTTTAAAATGAAAAAACAGAAAGGAACCTTCTTTTCAATAAAAGCATGAAATTTAAAAATTTAAAATGAATAAGGAGAGCTGGTGAGAAACTAGTATTTACTTGAGCAGAAAGGCTGGGATAGGCCATGAAATAAAGGTTCTGAAACACCCTAACTAGGTCTTCTTTGGTTTTATGAAAACATTTGGGTTTACACAGATTGCTTCATTCTAGCCTTTGTATTATACAAAACGCAATCCCTTTGAGTAGTAAGTTGGACAAGATGATTTACTAAGGTCCTTCCAACCCAAATGATCCAATGATAGAATGAAGCATATTTAACACAGCTCAGTAAAATACTATTTTCATACAAGAACAAAAGAAAAATAACCAAATTAAAAAGATGTTTCAAATTTTATTACCAAAAAATGAATGAAATTCATGTCAAAAATTAAATTGAATGGGATACCACTCTGCTTTCCCGGGGAAGAGAACCGGACAGTCTGAATTTAAGCCATTCCATGGCAATTGGCCTCAGAGCCAGACAATGGACTTTGTCTGGTTTATATACTACATGTTTACAATAATACTTCCTATTTTGATTTAAACTAGTTTTTCCCATGAAAAACATTTTTTTCTGCAAAAGTCTTAAACTAGTAGCAAACGGTGTTGCGTTTTTCAGTGCAGTTCCCACACAAGCAAAGCCCACCAGCCATCTAAGTAACACGTCTGCTGATGCTGGGACTGAACTCATCTGGAAAATTCTTGTAGTACTTTTCTGGCAAAAGCTATATAAGAACATACTTTACTAAAAATGAATTTTCCCTCCAGGTTCCTTAGTGGCAATACAGCAAAAAAGGTGTTCCTTGGGATACAATAAATAAGCATGTGCACATGTATATGTGCAGATGTGTGAGATTTCTCCAGCACAGAAACATACAGTTGAGGTTACAGCAGTGACAGTTCCATTATAATCCCATTTTCACGTGCTCAGAGCTTTCTGAGCTGTATTATTTTGTCACAGAGGTTTACATTTGGCCCCTAGCTCATAGGTGATATTTTTTTGAGGTTTCACAAAATCTCTTAATCCATTTTTGAGTTACCAGAGGGTAAAGAAATGCTTTTCCTGCCCGTTAGATTCTTGTAGCCCTGTTATGGCATTGATTTTTACACAGAACTCTCTGCAGAGTTTAATAGCAATCAGCAGCCTGATGTGCCTTAATGACTTCCTCTGTGCGTTCAAAAAATGGCTAAACTTGACAAGTTGAAACCTTCCAAGGGGCTAGCGCTCATTGAGTAATAGCTCCAAGGTCAGTTTGGGATTATTATTTTAAAGTAACAACAGAATAAAGACATTAAGGTTTTCTTTAGTTTATAAAAATATTTTGAAAATTAGTTTTGTCCTCAGAACAGCCCCTGAGTTCAGAGCTATACGGTCACTTCTCAGCTTGTGCACGTCAGATTAGACCCACTGCAGTTATTGTAACTGCAGCAGGGAAGGATCCAAACCGCAAAGGAAATACAAAGCAGTCAGTCACAACTTCATTGACTTCATTAGAAACAGGCAGACACAAAAATGGTATAGTTAGGTGGAGGATGGGACCCTTAATGACAGTGATGTTAGCTATTTTGCACAGTATTGTTGTGTGGTATTTGAAAGAGAGCAATCCCCTGAAAACATAAGCCTGCACACCACGTAAAAGAAGATGGCATTAAGAAAGCTTCTTCTGACTCAGTCCACCTTGTTCATCTCCAGCATGCCTACCAGGGGATAGCAGTGAGACAATGTAACGATCCAGCAAGGCCAGTGTGATCTTTGTCCCAAATATGCCAGCAATTTGCAGATCAGGGTCTTCCTGAGCCAAAAGTCATGTCCTTGTGTTTAATGGCTTTCAATCAATTTTCTTCTCATCGGTGTAAGCTGGCTTTGAAGCCAAGCAAACATTTAGCCTCCCTAACAATAGGACTCCTAATGCTATTTCCTGTGTACTCTGAGATGAGGGTGGTAAACTCAGAGGGTTTTGGTTTTTTCTGGGACAAATTTTGCTTCCTGAAAGTTTTCATCATGCAGTGAGGGATGAAGAAACATAGCCAAGCAGTCAAATCAATATAAATTGATACTTCCATTTCCCTTTGATTCTGTTTTTCTTCTATAAGTCTATCACTTAAGTGGGAGTTTCAGGGCTGTGACTGAGAACAGAAGCAGCATCAGGAAGTTGGGACTTTAGCAAGAATCCAACATTGCCAGCTCTCATGATTCATGAAATTTGGTCACAGGTTTTAAAGCATCAGCTGCTGATATCATAGTATTGCCAAACTTCTCATTTAAGGCGAAGGAATTTTCTGGCTATTATTATCACAGAGGAAATCCCCCAAAATATACTAGATGGAAAACAAAACCAAAAATAACAGTACTTTTTGAGATACAAGGATTTTTATAAAGTTTCACGAATTTTTGAGGCCTGGCTTACAGTGTCCAAAACTTGGTGTGGACAATATTGAGAAAGAAAAATACTGTGTTTTACTCAGGAGAGTGTGAGCTTTCACATCACCTATAGAGAGGAGACAGGGAAGGATGAGGCATCAGGTGGAACAAGCAAACCAAAAAACAGACTGAAACATTCCAAAAGGAGGTTAAGAAACAAGGTAGATGACCTAGCACAGTACTTCATGCATTACATGTACTCTACCAAGAGAAAACAGGGTAATTTTTTTTTTTTATTTCATCATTGTTCTAGCAGTATGAATTAATTTGAAAACTCATGGGCCTCTTTGCTCCCCTACACACACTGTGTGCACTGGAAAGAAAGTAATGTTCAAATGGAGAAAAAGTCTGTGAGATACACTGGCACCAGAAAAGAGCTCTTCAAAAAAGTTTTTTCTGCAGCCTAAAATAATTTCTTTTCAGTTCAAGGGAGACTGGGGTCAAATTTTGCCATTGACTTGAAGGAAGCCAGAACTTCACCTTATGTGCAAGGATGGGGAATGCTCCCCCCTACAGCAGACAGAGCAGGCCCAAGATCTTCGTGTCACTTGCTTCCACCCAGTAACAGCTTTATAGAAGTAAGAACAAATAACTTAACAGCTGCCCAAGGCAGCTCTAAAGTGCTGCTTTCCCTTACTGCACATGAGAAGACAGCCATTAGCGTGCTGCTGCTAGGTTCACTACTCCTCAGAGGACACTGCGTTTGCAGAATGGCCTGGTTTTGTACTGGCAACATGCACATATTTGAAATTGCTTGCATTTGGATGCTGTTTGGTGCTCAGTTTTGAGTTAGTGCTGTGTCTGTTATAGATTCTTCTCATCACGGATAATGTGTCTCTTGTGAGCATGAGTCCTACTCTTAATTTTTGTTTGGATAACACTTCCCTCTGAAAGTCAAAAGATTGCCACATGCATTTTTACACAGCAGTATATTGTTAAAAAATAATTAACAGCTAGAAGAGGAAAAAAATACAAAACAAGGGCAAGTAACTACTATACTGCACAACATTTCCACCCAGCAGTCTCTAGGGGCTTCACAAAGAAGTGCAGCCTCAGATATTTGCAAACCAGAGAAATACTATCCTCTCTAAGGAAACTGAGGCACAAAGCTGATGATTGACTGGCCCGAGATCAAGCAGTCTGAGAGCGTTAGCGCTGCTAACAGCCACAGTGCCCTAGCACCTAACCCTGTGCACTTCTTTAAAGCTGTTAGTGGAAAGGAGGATTTGCACACATGACAGAAAGACTTGGGTCTTTATTCCACCTACTTTTAAGAAGCTCCTGCACATTCTGCAGGAGTATTGAAGTCTGATCTTGCTGAACGGCAAAACTTTGACTTCACTCGGAGTTAATGCCATTTCAGCTACAATACTGGCCTTTCTTCCGAAAATTTCTAGGGAACTGTAGAAATGTAGAGTCAGCTCCTCACTCAGCTGATATAAATCATTGATGCTCCACTAACTTCAGCAGAATGATCTTTGGACAAATTAAGATTATGGACCACAACAAGCAGCTTCCTTTCTTTACATATTTAAATCAAAATTATCTGATACCTTTCAGATGAGAAAGAGCTGAAGCTGGGATGTGGCAAGAAGGATATGTTTTCCTTTCTAAGCTGAGCATATGGGGACATGCAAAAGTTACCCCGTCATCAGATGTTTATTTTCAGAGCACTCAGAGTTTGATTCAGAGTGTCAGCTGAGCTGTGGTTACACCTATGAGCATGTTTTTACTTTGTAATGTTGGGGGTGGGGGACGGAATAACTAAGAAAAGGGATAAACTACCTTGGACGTCATATGGAATATCACAGGGTGAGAGTGTGCATATGGACAATTTCCATGGAGTAAGCGAGATGCTTGAAGGTCACACCAGAGTAATTCATCTAGCTGCCTAGTGAGGCAAGTTCAAAAAAAACCTTCCTGGAAAGGGTAAGCTGCAGCAGGCAGAGGAACTGCTTAGCTTAGACACTTTGCCTAAGGTTTTGTTCAAGGCGTAAAAGCTGGGAGAAAACGGATGTGTCAGTAAGTCCCCCCTAATATGCACATATATTTATACGTCTATATCATAATTTGCAACTTGCAATCAGTATGCAATCTAAATAATATTTGCTAATGAATTTAGCTAATGCAGTATCCAAGAACCTGTACTAGCATGTGACTTCTTGTTATGTAACACAGAATTAGGTCTATACATTGTTTTTACAGACACTTTAGCTACACCAGTTTAGAAACTGTTGTAAATACAGCAGTACGGTCCCTGCTACAAACGGCTGACACTAGCAAGGTTTATTTCTACAGAAGTACTGACATAAGACATCTTCATACCAGAATATATTTATCACACAGTGTGTGCTGAATTGTTTTAACTATGCACAAACAAAATTTTAACTGAAATCATTCTATCAGTATGAAAATCAGTAAATGAAGACCAGGCTTTAGAAGACAAAGATTCAAGTGTCAAGGAGTACACAAGTACGGTTTTAATTAAAAAGTGTAAAAATGTGCAAAGTAAAAATGTAATAGCCAGCAGAAGGAGCCTAATTGCCTGAGAAATGTGGACTGGGTGTTGGAAGCAAGTTTTAAGTTTAGTTTGGGGGAGAGCTATTTGTGTGGGAAAGGCTGAAGAGCACTGGTTTCTTGAATAATGACATGCTATGATGGGAAGAATGGAAAGCAATTTGGACACTATTAGCTACACTGTTCAAGCAATAAGGAACTTGAAAATGATGTCAGAGAAATGAGATAAAGAAGGCTATTATGCTGTTTGAAGGACCTCATCTAGTATAGCTGTGGAGGACAGATGAAAATGGAAACCAGTAAGGAACATAATTTGATATGCTTATGGGATTTTGTTTGAGCTATTAGCAGGTGCAACACTATTGGCATTGGTGGAGCTGTCTTCACTTGCTTCGCAGCTCAGTGTGGACCTGTATCTATTCTACACACCTACATGATATAGTGTGTGTGCTTTTGAAACATAACAGAAAACTTTTGAACTGCATGAGGACATTAGACTACACAGAGTGGTTAAAACATGTACCTGCTTTAACTGCTTGCCATCTGAAATACAAGGAGATGAACCTAAAATGTCTGCTGTAAATGCATGTAAAGAAGTTTTGGATTTAAGCCCAGATATGAATATACAAATAGATAAAGTTTACAGAATTGTGACACAAAGTCTCAGGGGTTTCGTGGGAATGTCAAAAGCCACTCAGCAATCAGAACATATGCCTGCCATGTTGATACATCTTACGCCTCTGTCCAAAAACAGACTATGGAGATGGCTTTGAAACAGAAAAAAAGAGCTTTTATTTAGGAGCTACCTTTGCATATCTTTCCAGACTTAACTAAAGCTACTCAAATGGAGCTACAGCCTAGGATTTCCTCTAAGAAGGGTTTTTAGCATGAGGGACATAAGCCTCTCATTTTGCATCTGGCAAAGTGGAATGATCGCTATGGAAATAGGCAGCGTAGCCTACATTCTGCATGGTGATCAAGCTAAAGCTTTTCTAAATTGCTGATCTGATTCCCTTGTTACAGATGAATACATCAGAGGAAAGTCAGTAGAAGCTGTCTGGCTTCATAACAGATTGGCACAAGATTCTACAACAAGGCAAACTTTGATTCTTACCCAAGCACTTAGCAACTTGTCCCAAACCTTCACTATTATGAGAAGAAATTATAACTTATTTATGGTGATTTATGAATTCAGGGGACATAAAAGAATGAAGCTGAATTTTCTACTGTATTGTAAATGACTCTGCAAGCAGCTGAAATCCATTGTTATAAAAAGTAACCATTACTTTGTGTAGTGCCATAAACGTATGTCCTAGCTATTAGCCCTGCACAAGTGAGTCTGTTGTTTTAATTGACTTCAGCGGGACTGTTTATGTGAATAAGATGAGCAAAACTTTGGCTGTGAGAGGGCATTTCTCAAAGCTTGAGGCAGAATAATCACACGGGCATGAACAGACCTCTCTATTTTTCCCTAGGTTACCAACTTCCAGCTTAAGAAGGAGTGTTGTAAAAGAAAAAAAAACAGAAAAGTACCATCTGTATCTTCTTTTCCAACACAAAAAGCAGCGGGGCACAGACCCAGCACTGAGCTGTGAGGGCAGTGCGTTCCCCCCCTGCAGTGGGGTGCTCCAGCCCCACTTTGACCCCACAGCTCTGATGGGCTGTGTCTTCACCCGGGGGCATGGAGCAGCCCACAGCACAAACGTGCGATGGAGCCCAAACTGCTGGGGGTGTAAGGAAGGGAATAACCCAGGCTCTCGTGTGGTATGATGCTCGGCCCATCTGTATTCAGACGAGGCGTGGGGCACGTGGCCACTGCAGCTCCACATAGCTGGAAGGCAAAAGAAAACTGCCCAGTTTCTCCTGTACAACAGCTGGTTATTGTGCTTATGGGATGTGCATAGTTTCTTCTGGAAGAAATCACCACATCAAATGGGTGTTTCTTCCACATATGGAGATATTTTCTCAATGGTCCTTTTGAGCCATTTAAATTCTTCATTTTATAGCATTACGTAAAATACTTGTAATGCTATTACCATGCAAGATGAGTCTAAATATGTACAACCCTTTTCTGTTTAAATGAACTATTATAAAGCTCTCACAGTGCACAACTATCTTTGCGGATCACAGAGTTTCACAGTACCTTATGTGTGAGAAACAATCAGAAATTTGATTTTTTGAGGTTATGTTTTTAAAAACCTTTGATATTGCCCATGAAAATCAATTTCCTCAATGGAAGTTTAGGACTTGGGAAGGGGGTTATTCTCACATTTTTGTGAATTCCTACAGAAAAGAAAATGACCTATGCTCCCCAAAAGCTGGCAGGTGACTTATTAAACTTCTCTCAAACCTCCTTCAGGAAGTTCATTAAAACTCTCTTTGGAAATGGCCAGGTGCTTTCTTCCCACAGTGCAAGAGGGAAAGCTGTCACCCTGTTTAAAAAATTGTTTGGTTACTTGGGATAGAGAAATAATCATTATACCAAGCTGTGTGGTTTTGTGATGGAAAACTGTGGCTTGGTGAGAGAAGTGCCAAGGTCAATGCAATGAAAGACCCACAGTGAACTCAGACCTGGTTTCAGAAGTCAGTGGTGGATGAAGGTCAGGAGAACAAAGTCTTTTCTGTGGTTCATTTGAAAACACTTTTTAAGATTCTGGATAAAAATAACTCTCTGGCTTGAGAGAGTTTTTAGCTTGGAAAAAATATAATCAGAAAAGATTTTTATACGTTTTGTGAGGACTGCTAAGGCTGACAAAATTACCTTGTTTGACACTGGATCCTGGCCTAAATACTATGGCCAAGTCAACTAACAGGAAAATAGTAGGGCTAAGCCTTTTTCATTCTTTGTTCTGCCAAACCACTGCCTCTTGCAATCAGGATTGATTACAAACACCCAATTAAGAGGCATTTGGAACATGATCTGAACACTAATCCTCTCTCTTTTTCTCTTTATACCTGATTATCAGCCTTAAGATGGGTATTAGCGCTTTAATTAGTAGATTTACTTTAGGAACTTCTGCATAAACTAAGAAATCTATACTATATGCACAAATGTATGTATATATGCACAGTCTTAAATAGGTGTATGTAAGACTTAAGACTATATCCAGGTAGTTCTGTGTGATATGTAAGTCTAGACATATACATGTGAGTGCATGTATATCCTGGTTTCAGACATAATTTCATTCTTTGGAAATACTACAAAAGAAAACAATTGAATTTGGTTTTACATCAGCTGTATAAAAATCTCTATATCATAATTATCAAGTTATGATCCAATGTTATAGCTTGCAATAAGCTATAATTAAAAAACTAATTTTCAGCAACACATAGATTTTTGTTTTAATTACATTAGCCCAGGAGAGGGGGGTGGAGAGTAAAGCAGGGTGGGATTGACTGAAAACATATTGAGAGTTTCATGGGGCTAATGCCAGCAGCTCTGGGTTTCAATTCAGAAGGGACTCAGCCCTCTGTTCTGAATTTGTCTATCTCTGTCCACGGAAAGGATGAAGGATTAGGCTCATGGGAATCCATATTTGACCCTCAAATTTTCTCATGTCTGAAGGACATATGGTTGTAGTACATCAAGACAGAATTCTCCCCACAGTTCACTTAACTGTCTGGATTAATAGTAACACCTCCATATGATTGTTGTTATAATTTTAATGCACTACTTTACAGAGACCGAAGTCCAGACTCCACACTGCCAAGGAATGCACCCATACACATAGCGTGCAAAGCCAGGCTCTGCATCTAACACCTCACCTCCGAACGCAAGCGAGCACAGACTCTCTAGCTATGACCAGGCAGTTTGGCCATGGTTTCCTTAATACCTTTTCCTGAGAAAACTCAAACCCAAACTGCTACTCTAAAGGAAAGAATTGTTAAACAGTTTGACAATAGAGACTTTCACAAGAGTTGGCTGCTTGGGTAAACAACAAGTCAGTCAGTTTATTACGCTGTGTAATCGGAAAAACAATGTAATTTCCAACTTCTTTCAAGACTCTAAAGCACAATAACAGCATTATCTTTAGACACCTGCATCTGATACTTGTATGCAAATAGACGCTGCACCATAGAATCATAGAATGGTAAGGGTTGGAAGGGACCTTAAAGATCATCTGGTTTCAACCCCCCTGCTATGAGCAGGGACATCTTCCGCTAGATCAGGTTGCTTAGAGCCCCATTCAACATCCTGTAGCAAAGAGCACACGCTTGTATATACTTTCACAATCCAGAACCTTTAAGTTAAAGTGTTATTTTTGTGTGTGTCTGCGGTAACAGGCTCCCTGTCTACTGGCTGTGGCTGAGGGACGCTCAGGCCTCAGCCAGCCTCCTGGGGTGAGGCACACCATGGGGTGGCTCCAGAGGTGTGGGCTGGCCGCTTTAGGTAATTCAAATCAGAGCGAACACGGGACCGTGGGCGTTCCTGCCGCTGCCCTCCGCATTCCCACCTGGCTTGGGTGTCTCGTCCTGAGGCAAACAGCTCCAAGCCGGACACTGATGCCCAGAGGAGTGGGGCCAGGCCATTAAAACCATATTTCTGTTTGAAAGCTCAGAAGCCTTTGTTCCTTCAGACTTCTCTGCTCCATCATTGTCAAATACGGTCAAATTGCCTCTCACAGGCCCGAATGAACGTGCTCCTTTGCTAGCTCTGCTGCTTACCTCGCGCTGCCAGCTGCAGTCACCTCACGGCCTGCTGCGCTCAACAGCGGCGGAGGGAAAGGGAATTAGGAAGCTCTGACTGACATTCACCATCAAAACAGCTAATACAGTCACAAACCCACCCCACAGGGCCTGTGCTGCACCCTCCCTCACAGCCTTAAAGAATAACAGGAGATAGCTCTGTGGCAGCGGAGAGCCAAATTCCCATTGCTTCCAACGATTACGGGGCTGCCCCAGGCCCAGACCCCCCGTGACACCCGAGATGTCCTTGGTGCCCTTTGTGGGAGCAGTTCAGGGCTGTTAAGGCCAGAGTCAGGCTCTAGCTGCACCGCTGGGCAGGAAGAAAGCAGCGATCATGTCCACAGCCACGGACAGGACCCTTCTGACAGGCAAGACTTGATGGGCAGCCCGGTGATGTCCTTCAGAGACGGCTCTCCTCCGGACAGGCAGCTTCGAGATGTGCACCACTGCATCGCCATGGCAGCTCGCTGACACCCGGGGCTCCTCTCACTCCCATCGGCCCAACCCAAAGGGCTCAAACCGCCTCCGCACGAGGGAAACACGAGGCACAACGCCTGCACAAAGCAGACCTTGCTGCATGGAAGAGTAGGAACCAGGATTTAGACAACAGTAAATGAAGGCTTAAACTTTGCAGGAACTAAAGAGAGGCTGAGCTGTGGCTTGCCTTGCTCCTGTTTATCTTAACAGCCTCAGTTTGTTATACCTACAGATTTATAGCATAAATCCATTGACATTATTTAGAAATAAAATGGATGGATGAATTTCTAACGTCATTAAGGTCTATAGGAGTTCCGTGGGGCTACAGTTTCACTCTGTAGGTCTGGATAGCTATGCTTTCCTCCTTACTGAAGGATCTAGAGGAGCTGTTTTCTTCTATATAAACAAACACAGGTATTTTTTGCTCTGCATTCTATAACTGCCTGCAGTTTCTATACAGCTCTCAGCGTAACTAATCCCTGGTAAATGCAATGCAAAGAATAATTATCTATGACATCTCTCCTTCTACAACTCGAAGGTTTCCAAAATGGGCAGTTTTTCCATTCCAAGTGATTTGGCAGCATTGTGTATATGCTCTGTAATTGTCCAGCAAGGATACGTCTCTATGTCTGTAGATGATGACCAATAAAACAATTGTGCTGTGTGGTATATCTAGGAAAACCTTGTACAACAATACAGTCAAGTCTGGCAACAAAGTCAATAATTTGTCAGTAAGGAAACCACTATTGGGCTTTCTCTACCCAACGCTCCACCTTTCTTAAGCCCTTTTCTTCTGAAGCTTCACATTCATTTTCTTAATGTTTTTAACCTAGTGTCTGTGAAATTTTTATTGCTCCCTAGATAATGACATCTGATCTGAATGTAACCACACACCTCTTTGCTCAGCAACATTTGTCACAAACCATTATAAATTATCATGCTGATAGTGTGCATTGCTGGGAAACCGGAAAAGTTCCATAAATTCAAAGTACTGTATCAGTGACATTCTTGTTTATTATCTAGGTATAAAGTTTTACTAGATTCAAGATGGCTACATTTACACAGTAGGATACTTCAGCAACACGAGACTTGTACAGCTTGCACTAAGTGCTGAAAAGCATTTACCACATGCAACAAACTCTAGAGCATTTTAACTAATATGTAGCCATATGTTTTGTCTCTTCTACTCATTTTAACCGTGTTCCTGACTCCAGAAATGCATGGCTATTATTGGGGCTTGCTTGAGAAAAGGCAAAACAGCAAACAGAAACTACCTTTCCCTTAAAGTACAACCATAATTTCTGTTTCTTGGCCTCCTGAAGAGGAGGCATAACACTCATTAAAGTTAAAAGTTAAAAAGAGACTGCGTATTTTTTCATTATGCATGTCCTTGATAACAATCTGTGGTTGACATGACTGTATACTTCCCGTCGAGACCCAGTATTTCCATTATGCTGGTTCAGTAGTTCTGGCTAGAAGATTTTTTATTAGATGAACCTAGCTTGTGTGAACATATTTTTAATTATTTGCGTATCTTTATTCTTCAAAACTGTGAAAGTTGAGTCCTTTGGAATGCCTCCAGAGAAACAGGAATTTTCACCATGTTTGCTTGAAATTTAAAACAACTCAAATGGTTCTGATTGTCAGAAAATCATACATACATGAATTGTTTTAGGAGTCATTTGAGAAATACTTATTCATTAAAGTATAGCATAATCACTAGGTAAATCAAGGGCATATTTTTAAAATGAATTCCAAACCCTAGCATACAAAGGGACTAACTGGGAACAGCTTCAGTATAGTTAATGCTTAAATTTGCTGCCTTTTTTTTTTCTCAGGAGGATCAACCTTTCACCAGTTTTACATTTCAATACATCTACCCCTCTATATAAAATAGTATTTCAAGAAGTTAGATAAGGTCTCTTGATTTTCTTGTTGGCATTACAGAACAAGACGGTAACCCTTCCAAAGTCACATCATTTCCCACCTTGGACTCAGGAGGTCCTTGTTGTTAAAGTTGTTTTCAACGCTAACTAAGGCCTAAGATGCAATGAACAGCATTATAAAGAGGATTTTGGGAGCTAGGCCAGCAAGCTAATCTTCTCCTGTAGTCTACTCTAATTGTATGGGGCATTTTTTGTTCCCAGACATGAATTCCCCTATCTCTCATTTTCTATCTGCATTTGATATTTAAGTGCTTATTAATTTCCAGTGCTAAACCATTCAATAAACTGGAGTGTAACCTAAATTGCACATTTCTAGATTGCAGACTGAGTTTCTAATAAACTAAATATATTAGGAAATCAAAATGTACTTAGCCACAAAACCAAAAAGTCTTGTGACATGTTTTATTTCATTAATCTCCTGTTGTACCCAATATTTGGTACAAGGAATGTGAATTTTGCAAGTAGACACTGACATTTCAAATCACAGAGACTGTTGACAAATTTCTGTTGCGGAAATAATTTTTTCTTATTCTGGTCCTAAGCTTTTTGGCACAAATACAATCCCTCTGAAGTTAAAAAGAGCAATTTTAAATGTAAGTGAAGTAGCAGCTGAGTAATTTAGCACAGCCTAGAAGATTAGCATTTCAGCATAGACCAAATAATGGTAAAGTCATCACGATCGCACACTGCAAAGACAATGCAAACAACCCTGTTTAGAGACTTCCTTCCACCCACTACCATCTCATTACTGCACTGGGCCCCTTTCACAGTAAGAAATAATGCAGGAGAGAGAGTGGACAATGAATATTGAGAAGGGAGCAGCAGAGGGAGGGAGTCAATCTCTCCCCTGGACCCGGTTCAGCTCAGTCTAGCACTGTTTAGCACAGCACTATGCCACAAAGATTACTTGTTCTTCAAATAATTGTATGCTGTACACCACTTTACTGCTGTCAAAGACCATGTTGGTTTTACAGCGTTGGAAAAACATGCATTGTAGCAAGGAAGAAAAAGGATTTGACACTGAAATATGCTTGGTTTAATTTCCTAATCTCTATCTAAGAGACAAAGAGAGACGGACAAATGTTTTAAAGCATTAGCACTGTCCCACAGAACGAAAGCAAAACCTGTATCAAGAAGACACAGGGAAGTGAAAAATTGCCTGAGTACAATAAATTAAAAATTAAAGAATGGGAAGTCAGCGTGTGAACATATGGTGTGAATATGAGCTGCAGCTCCAACACCACAGTAAAAACTCATTTTAGTGAAGAGTCAGTTTAGTTTTATGAGCACAGGCTTTTCCTGCATTATCACTCAGCTGTGGTACTGAAATGCTGATGTGTACGAGATTATAAAAAAAACAACAAAAAAGCAACTAAGCACCACACTGCATCATTAAAGAACTTCATTTTAAGGGAAATCAATAATTGTGATCTAAGTAATCAATTTATTAAATAATAGGAACAAAGGTGTGCATGGTAAAAACTAAGTGCTAAAAATTAAGTCGCTCTCTTTCTCCAAGTCCAACACTCTAACCCCATGGCCTGTTACAACCAGTCCCAACGATGCTGAACATCCTTTCGCAGGACCAAACCTTGTAAAACCTCGAATACTGCCACGAAATGCCAAACACCAGTGGCCATTGAGCTTACCCTGTTTCTGACATGCAGGGAAGACCTTGACTGGCAGCATTAATGAAGAGTAACTCTCTCTTGCACTTGCCACAAGGGGATGAAAAGCCCGTAATACTCAAGAAATTTTAAAATAATGAATCACTAAAATATTTTCTTCATGAAACAAGTAGGCTGAATTTAGAGGGCATGTTGAAGAGGGGAATGCTCTGACTACACGTTGCCTTGCGCAAGCTACGCAGTTTACAGATTTGGGGAGAAGTGGGGAACAGCTCCTGGGAAGCTCTGACTCCCCTTCTCCCTCTGGGAGACAGACCGACAAAGGGGGTGCAAGCCCAGGGGAGCGAAGGGACCCTCGGCTAGCCCCTTCCTCCGCTCAGGGCACTGCAGCAGCGCAAGAGGAGGGGGGCAAGGAGAGCTGCTGGCTTTAAATCCGCAGCAAAGGGGGAAAGGGAGAGGTCTGACCCTCAGCCCTGCAGTCAGCCCGCTGCCCCGTAACGGGCGAGCCAGCGCCAGGCTAGCTCTGCATTCAGAGGATTCGGCAGTTTGCAAGTTGCCTGTTTCTGCTACAGGCTGTTTGCAGCTGCGCGGGCACAAAATGACAAGGAACTATTTTATTTACTTTTTTTTTTTTTTTTTTACAACTCTAGAGACTCACTCCAAAAAGCAAGCAGGCCAGCAAACACGGGGCGGTGCCTCACCCTAACCGCGGCCCCGCGCACCGTCGCCATCCTCCCCTCGGGCAGGCAGCGTTCAGACACGCTTTACAGAGCTCCCGAAGCTGCGAAGGCCTTTTCAACACCCCCTCCCCCGCCCCAGTCCCGCAGGATGCTCCGCCGAGCCCCTCCCGCCGCTCCCCGCAGCGAACGCCGCCCGCAGCCCCTCGGCGGCCGGAGCCCCGCGGGCGGCGGCGGGGGCGGCGGCGCGCCGGCAGGTGGCGCCGTGGCGCTCCGGCGCGCGCGCCACTTACTTGCAGTCGCGGTCCTCGAGGTCGAAGTGTGGGTTGAAGTTGATCATGATGCGCTGGTAGGGCTCCGGGGCCTGGATCAGCCACTCGCACTTCTGGCTGGGGTGGTACGACTGGGGGTACCCGGGGGACGTCAGGTACCCGGGGTTTAAGATTTTGATGGTGTCGCCGCACTTATCTACAGGGGAAGCAAACAGATTGGCTTTTCTCAGCTCCCCCTCGCTGCAGTGAACCAGCCGTCCGCCGTGGGAATGCATGGGGGGGGGGGTGTGTGTGTGTGTGTGGTGTGCTGCAGCCTTCTTCAGGCAAACTTTTGCTGCATCCTTTAACACAAAGGCATCTCTGCTACATTCTACCCAAGGAAAGAGGCCTGTCTCTCCATGCCCAGCTGTAAGTCCAGCGGCTGGACAGGCAGTAGGTAGCAACAGATTTCTAAGCAGTTCCCTTCTACAAAGCCCCGAGCAAGCAGTGCCTCTTACAGTGTTAAACCCTTGCATCCTCACAACAGCTTTCACGTTGGCTCAGAAGGGTGTCTGAGACTCAATTACCTCCAAAGAGTATGAAGTTTTAAGGAGAGAGCTAAAAGGATGCCATTTGACCCCCTGCCCAGCTATGGGATAAGCCTGGTCTGTGTCACTGACCACTGGGATTGTCTTGGTGGATCCAAGCTCATTTGCAGCAGACCCTCCCTTTGTTTTATCAGTCCATAAATCTAGGCAGGTTGAAACTATCTGTGCTCTTCAAACCCAGGCTAGCAGAGAACAAAGTGGTTTCAGTGAAGCAGAAATCATCCACTGTTTCTTCCTTCAAGGAAGTTTATTCATGCTTGGAGACTGCATCAAAGTAATGGAGCAGAACAACATCCTTTCCTCTTCCCTCTGTCCCTTCCTCCCCCCAACAACAACAGAGATCTATTTTCAATAGCAGAAGAGTTGCAAAAGTTTCCAGAATTGCCAAGTGTGACTCCAAGATGGGGTATGCTGCATCTTGCTCTTTTGGCCAGCATTGTTGGGGTTACACTTTAAGGTTTACAGGAAAAATGAAAAGGGACAAGAAATCTACTCACTTCACTGCCCAACGCAGGTTTGTGTTATCACTTTTTTACTACTACTGATTTCTTTCTTTAGACCTTCAGGGAGGAAAAACTTTCTCCATACACTGATTGTTTAATTTTGAGCAACAAAATATGACAGTAAACTACAGAGACAAAGAATGTCCACACTAAAAAAGCAAGACTATATATCACTACATCCCAATAATGTCATGTCCAGGCTGTGGTACTGTATCTAATACCTTCCCTGTGAAAGCAAAATGGTATTCCTTGCTCTCAGCATGAATTTATAAATGCACTGGATTTTATTGTAGGAAAAACAGGTCAAATGGAAATGAACGAGGAAGTGCACATCAAAAATGCATAAAGCTACATTCTTTATAGAAATTATTTGCCATAAATTAGGAGGGAAGGGGATGAAACATACTCTGCCATATAGTCGAAACCCAGATATTGCTAAGCATGTTGCTGGGAAAGGCTATCTTATTATTTGTTTCCGCTTTGCCTTTGCAAAACAGGCCGTTTTCCTCTGACCAGAACAAAAGGCATTGCAGCTCAAAGCTCAAAAGCTGTCACCGGTGATCTTGCTAATCCGCTGTCTGGGGCTCTCGGGGAATCTTGCCTTTTCCTCCCTGTGTAAGCACACTCGGAAAGTGATCCTGTCTCATTAAGCTCACTCCAGCCCTGCAAACAACATGGCAGAGTCTGGCATCTGTTAAATGCCTGAAATAAAGCAGTTCTGCTTCTAGTCACTTGACAGAGTCACTTCAGAGCACGCTGAGGTGGACTCACTACCACCAGCACTCCTTAATCTGCGACTTCTGGGAAAGTGACAGTGTAATAAGATAATGCGGTCTGCTAGACTCCCTGGCTCTGTGCAATCTCTCTCACACTTGATTAAGAAGAGCCATTTCTAATGACTTTGGACCATTAGTTCTAAATAAGGTTAATGAATTAATTTAGCAGACATTAGTAATGCATGTAGGTGAAGGTGGCATGAGTAGGTCTCGTAGGTTAGAGCGGAGGTTAACGGCCTTGCTGACTCCAGCAGGGCCACCACGTTAACCGCTCATGCTGGAGGCTTCTGCCCAGCAACCCGCCCCACTCCCCTTCTTTTAATGGGGAGATATGATCAAGAACACGGGGTGCCCCCCTCCCACCCCTCAGGGGGTGCAGGACTAAGGGTAGTCCTGGTTTAGTGGCAGCCGGGGAGGTGGCTGCCTGCAGCCCTCACCTGGGCTGGGCGGGGGGGCAAAGCGCACCTCCAGGAGCATCCCCAAGCCGGGCTTGGCCCAAGCCTCTACCCTCTTCGCTCCTGCGCCACGGCGCTGGAGGAGGCAGCTCCTCCTGATTAAATTAAGCAGCCTCCTCAAAACGTACTGGGAAAGAGATTAACTTCCATCATAAAACACGCGATTTTAATATTATCTCTTCCACGACACTCCACTTGCGGTCCCTTATTAAAACAATATACCAGCGTAAGTGGAGGGTGCTCTCTTGTTTTAATTACTTTGATTGAAAACCCAGTCAGGCAAAAGTAAATATAGGATAATTAGTTAATAATAATTGCTTAGGATTTATGCGGAGAGGAAAACTCGCACGAGCTGTTTCGTGTGCGGGAGCTAAGCGTCAAGCAGTCCCACAATTAGACCATCTTTAAAAATGCATGGTGCAGTGAAATATTCACGGTGCCCTGGCATTGTTCGGGGAAGGAGGAGCACGCTGCTTTTAATTAGTTGTGTTTTCAAGGGCTGCCTGATAGTACGCTAGCTACACCAGTCATTCGTTACAGGATTTCTCTCTTGGAAGGAAGTCTTGAGCCTTCGCAGAAAAGCTCAGCTCCTCTCTTGGCACGGTGCAAGTTGCACGTAAACTGCAGACTTCGGAAAGGGGTAGTCTAGAGAGCTCTCCGTTGGAGGACTGCCCGCAGGTACACGCACAGCTAGCAAAAGGCACGACACTGAAATCTCACACTTGGAAAAAAGAAAGTGGGGAGAGAAAGCCTTCCCTTTAAAGCGTTCATTATCTTTCAGCTATCGAAGGCGAGACTTACTTAATTGCCTACGGGAGGAAACATTATTAAGATAATTGGCTGTCCTGATCTAGTGAGAACAAGCAGCCTCCTTTATACAGCGACCCAAAAGAGCGGAAAATAAAGCCGGGAGGGCATGCCGGGGCGGGCGGACCCCGCCGGCAGAAAGTTCTCCCCGCCGGGCTCCGGCCGGTGCCGGCCCCCCCGTCGGCCGCCCCAGAGCCGCCCGCCCGCGCTGGGACCCGACGTCCCCCGTGACACTCACCGCTTCGCAGAGCCCCGGCGAGGGTGAAGGTGAGGGCTGCACACTGCAGGAGAAGTCCCCAATCCATTTTCCCTTCCGACAGCAGGAAAAGAAAGAAAAAAAAAAACCCACACAAAAAACCCCAAAAAATGCTCTCCACGCACAACTCTTCTCAGGTCTTAAATCCTCCAGCCGGAGTCCGGAGCAGCAGGCTCGGTCCGCAGGGGCAGTCCCGGGGGCAGAGGGAGGGAGGGAGGCAGGGTGGCTGCTCGCCGTGCCTCAAGCCGCCCGCATCCTGTCATTCAGCTCCGGCTCCCTCTCCCCACACTTGTTCCTTCTCCAGGCGCCGCTGCCCCTGCCATTCCCAGCGAGACTAGAAAGCCAAATGAAAACGAAGGGGGGGGGGGGGGGGGGGGGAAGGGGAGAACCCAACAAACAGACAAACAAGACAGACAAAAATCCTGGCGGCTGCTGGCACCTCGGGAGCGCTCGGCCGGGGCGGGCTCCGGGAGACGGGGCGGCGGTGCTCTGCGGAGGGGAGAAAGGGGAGGGAAAGCGGCCGTCAGCGGGGACCAGCCGGGCGCCGGAGTTTGGCAAACTGCGTGCGTCCCACCCCGCCTGCCCCGCTCTCCCTCGGGGCCAGCGGCCCCGGGGCGCGGGTGCCCGGGCGGGGTGGCGGTGCCGGGCCCCCCGCACTCACCTGCCCCGGCGGGAGGCGAGCGCGCTGCCGCCGCGGGGACTCCCGGCCGGCCAGGGAAGGGGGAAGCGCCTGGGCGGCTCCTGCTCGCAGCCTGAAGAAGAGGAGCGCAACTCAGCGGCAATAAGAGCGGCCGAGCAGCCGCCGTCTCCCAAGCCCCAGTCCCCTCCCCCTCCCCGCCCTCCTCCTCCTCCTCCTCCTCCTTCTCCTCAGCCCCCCAAGACATCGGCAGCGCGGAAGAACCAACAAACAAACACGGCGAAGCCCCAGCCCTGACACCCAGCCGGGGCGGGGGGTGGCTTGGGGGGACGCGGAGGGGGAGAGGGGGGACGAGCCCTCGCCGCGTCAGGTAGAGCCGATCCCGGCGGAGGCACCCACCTGCGCCCCCCGCCCCCGTGCAGCCCGGCCCGGCCCCGCGGGCGGGCACACGCACCCCGCCCGCCCCCCGGCTCGCTGCCGCCGCGGGCACCCTGCCCCGGCCCCTCCGGGCCTCCCCCCCCGCCCAGCCCCGCTCGTTGTGTTTCGTGCGAGTGTGCAGCCAAGCACCCGGCCCCACGCGTGCCTCGCGGAGTCCCTGCCGTCCCCCAGTGGGACACCACCATCCCCGGTGATCCTAGGTGCTGGTGTGGGCTGAGCTGTGGGACCCCCCCGCGGGGGGACTCCCGGGTGGCAGGCCCACCCAGACCCACCGCCCTCGTCCCCTTTGCGTTTCTGCATCCCTGGGGGGGGGGGGACGACGACACCTTCCTGCACCTCTCTCCCTCCCGACCCTCTTCCCACGCTCCCTCTCGCCCACCTGGGCTGTCATTCCCGCCTCTCCCAGCTTCCCCTGAGACTTGGCCCCCAGTTTGTCCGTCTCTCACGAAGCCTCTCGAGGGGCTGAGGGGCTGCTGGCACCCCCAACCCGGCTCGGCTCCCCGTGAGCCATAAAATCCACGTCGGGGTGGGGTGGGGCGGGGTGTCTGTGTCTCTCTCTGAGCCTTTCCCCCCCGCTGGCACCAGGGGACAGGCACAAAGCAGGGACATGGCGGGCTCCGAACCCTGCTGCTTTGGCTGCACGGTCTGGTGCTCCCCAGCTATGGGGCCCGTCCCCTCGCTGCCCCTTGCCCTGCCTCGCACGCTGTCCCTTGCCTGGGGACTCATCACCCACCTGAACACAAACGCTTCTTGTACGTGGAGTTCTTCGAGCTCCCTCTGCGTGGCCACAATCCGGGCGCTGAGGTAGGGGTTAGCGGAAGAGCTCCAAGGCTGAAAGCTCAAACACGGTGTTAAATGGTCCCCAAAGATGGGTCTGCGCTAGGAAAATGACCTGCGGCCAACGGTGTATGTCAGCTACTCTCATCTCCCAGAGCAGAGTTTGAAAACAATTTGTTACTGGTGCACAGCTGAGGCAAACTCTGTTAATGCTTCACCAGGAAAAAGGCCTGTTAGAGGGCCAACTCCAGAAGGAATCCTTCTGAAGGATGCAGAGGGAAAAGAGCTGGGCTTTGCAGGGGGCAGGGTCATCCTCCAAGTGCAGCCACAGCAGTAAATCCCTGCCCACTCTGAAGATGTAACTATGTTTGAAATAGTTTTCAAACATAGTTGTAAGTCTGCAGCCTCACAGATTAACTACAAATGTGTTACATCTGTGTTCAGAAATCATACACAGATTCAGCCTCCTCCATCCCTTTGTCTCCAACCCTGAGTCTGAGCCTTCCACTCTCACTTTCCCTCGCTGCCCTTTTGAAGCCCCAATTTTGAAGCCCCAGTCAGCTGAAGTCTGGAGATTAAGTCTGTAGGAAATCTGTCTGCCGGTTTCATGCTGCACACTGTCTCATCACCACTTTCTGAGTTTTTGTCAGACATTCCCCTTCTCTTCCGTGATAGCGGTTCTGTAATATCGCGCACCAAAGTGCAGTTTGATCCCCTTATACACTCTGTACACTTTGTCCTTCCCTTCCTTCGCATCTGCCCCTGCCCTTGCCCCTGCTCCTGCCCATGCCTGCAGGCAGACTGGAACTAGTCAGACTGAGTTATTGGGTTCAGTCTCATTTCCCCATCTTTAGGCAGTCTCTGGATCATCATATGCAATACTTATCCATTTCCTTGATTGATTGGGATGTATATTTCATGGGTAGCACATTAAGCCCCTTTAATTTTTTTTTTTTTCTTTTAGAGAAGTTCCCAGAACAAGGGGGAAGGGGAGAGTTAACAGTGCTTTCTGATTATTAAAACTCTCATGCTGTTGGACAGTCCTTGAGATAAATTGGTTCTGTCCTGAAGCACATCGTAGTCTGTGGCTGACTGAAAGTATAGGTTTTAGAATAAAGTACATTTATTTTTGAAAACAGAAATTACCTGCTGATGGTAGCTTACTGGGGTGTTGCAGAGTGTACACACATATGTTTGTTTTAAGAACTCAGTCTCAGCAGCCAAGCTTAATTCTGCAAGTGAAAAGTAGAAAGCAGATACCCAGAGAGCATGTATATCTAAAATCACACTTGGATGGGAGTGATGGCTCTCTTGCTTAGGGATTAGCATTGTCTCTCAGGTCATTTCTATGAATCTGCAGAGAGGAAATACTCATTCCCACACACGTGCGGTAAAGATGGTTCAAACCAACCAACCAACCAACCAACCAACCAGTGTTTTTTCCATGTGTTTTCCTGTCAGTTTAACAGGTTACTTTCTGCAGATGCAGGCACAGCGATTTAGCAGCCAGTGTATTTTAAAGAAATTCCATTCTCTGTTCCAATGTGATAAATTATAAGAGTAGTGATGAAGGTTACTTTTATCACCTCAGCCTACCTTGTAACCACTAATCCATACACCAAGGTTGATTTCAACATGCTCACGTCTCAAATATCAGCGCCTCCTCCTTTTGCACAGAGAGAGATGTGCACCAGGCTGCAAAGACAGCTGAACAGGAATGGCCTTTGTTGTGGCGAACGTGGCCCATGGAAGAGGATTTCTGCCCTTCCTCAGCCCTCCATGGGCATTTTGGATTTCAATTTCTGTTGAATTCTCAAGGCCTTGGAAATATAGTGGAGTCTGGTACGTTGACATCCTTTCCTACTGTAATGTGAATGGCGTTTGGTTTTTCTACCCATCCTTTTCTCTCTGGTTCACAGATACAGGCGTAAGTTTCTTCCATGTATGAACTGCCCTGAAATGCAGTCGGTGAAGTGGATAGAGAACTGGCTGAATGGCAGAACTCAGAGGGTTGTCATCAGCGGCGCTGAGTCTAGTTGGAGGCTGGTGACAAGTGGTGTCCCTCAGGGGTCAGTACTGGGCCCAGTCTTGTTTAACTTCTTCATCAACAACCTGGATGAAGAGTTAGAATGTACCCTCAGCAAGTTTGCTGATGACACCAAACTGGGAGGTGTGGTAGATACACCAGAAGGCTGTGCTGCCATTCAGCGTGACCTGGATAGGCTGGAGAGCTGGGCAGAGAGGAACCTGATGAGGTTCAACAAGGGCAAGTGCAGGGTCCTGCACCTGGGGAGGAACAACCTCATGCACCAGTACAGGCTTGGGGTGGACCTGCTGGAGAGCAGCTCTGCGGAGAGGGACCTGGGTGTCCTGGTGGACGACAGGTTAACTATGAGCCAGCAGTGTGCCCTGGCTGCCAAGAAGGCCAATGGGATCCTGGGGTGCATCAAGAAGAGTGTGGCCAGCAGGACGAGGGAGGTTCTCCTTCCCCTCTACACTACCCTGGTGAGGCCTCATCTGGAGTACTGTGTCCAGTTCTGGGCTCCCCAGTTCAAGAAGGATGAAGAGCTACTGGAGAGAGTCCAGCGGAGGGCTACAAGGATGGTGAGGGGACTGGAACATCTCCACTACGAGGAGAGGTTGAGGGAACTGGGCTTGTTCAGCCTGAAGAAGAGAAGGCTGCGAGGGGACCTTATAAATGCCTACAAATATCTGAAGGGTGGGTGTCAGGAGGATGGGGCCAAGCTCTTTTCAGTGGTGCCCAGTGACAGGACAAGGGGTAATGGGCACAAACTGAGGCACAGGAAGTTCCGTCTGAACATGAGGAGGAACTTCTTCTCTCTGAGGGTGACGGAGCACTGGAACAGGCTGCCCAGGGAGGTTGTGGAGTCTCCTTCTCTGGAGATATTCAAGACCCGCCTGGACAAGGTCCTGTGCAGCCTGCTGTAGGTGACCCTGCTTCGGCGGGGGGGTTGGACTAGATGACCCACAGAGGTCCCTTCCAACCCCTACTATTCTGTGATTCTGTGATTCTGTGATTCTGTGAAATGCTGAGTGAAGATGTTCTGTCCTTGGTTTACATATATCTATCTGAAAATGTTCAATCTTTAATCATCTTGAATATAAACTGGCATTAAATGAAACATCCAGAAGTCTCTTTTTATAATCCACTTCTCACATTTTAGTCATGGTATTTTAGGTCCTAATCCTGCAACTGCTTACACATTTGTTCAGCTCTCCATTTTCACAACAGTAATGGGATTTTATGGCAAGGATGAGTTAGTGTTATAAAGACTGAATCTGAATCCAGTGTATGTAAAAGTTAATGGAGTGGCTAGCCCAGAGTTTGGGTTCAGGCCCATCTTTGAGTCGTAATTTGACTTCGTGCTTCTAATGTTTTTTTGAAGATTGTCTGCACTTCTGTTATAAACCTGTTTCTCAAGAACTTTATAATTCAGCCATAAAAAACATTTGCCTTGGGCTAAACCATGTAATATAAAACTTAAAATTCCAAAGGAAAAAGCAGTTTCCCCATTTTAACAATAGCAGAACAGAGCAACTTTGATGTTTACTCCTTTATGCACTCATATAGCACAGTAACGCACTTAATTAAAAATGAAGTTTGGCAAATGATTACTACATGGCTGAAGACACTTTCACTTGGAATTATTTTTGAAAGAGAAAAACAACAAATTACATCCATTTATAATATTAAATGCCTGAAAATGGAGACTTCCTACAAATAGTGGAGAACAGAAATGTATTTGCTTTATGACTAGTACCTACTAATATCTTCATATGTAGTCTGGTGCTCATTTATAACCTTCTCTCTAATGGTTTCCTTTACTTTCACTTATCTTCTTCAAGAATCTCTCCAAAATTAGGCTTCTGTGTCACCTTCTCTCCTGTTGCTTTGGCCATATGAATCACTACCTGGCTTCCTGTTGCTTAATGTACTAAACCGAAGCCATTTACCCTTATCGTTAAGATCAGACATACATTTTCCCTTGTCTATATCTCTCCTCTCTCAACCCTTTTATCTCCTCCATCTTTTATCCTCCTACTCAGTCTCTCACTCCCAATGCTTTTTTACCCTGTCCTCTCACGTTACACCTCTTTTCCACACACAGCCACGTGCATCTAAATGATCCTCCTCCTTTCACTGGACATCTTACCCTTCTCCAAAGGATCACTGCAAATACATGTATTTTTATAAACCATGCCACCTGATTTATACATTATTTAAATTTACATATGGCCATGTATTACAAAATATGCTCAGATCCTATACCCCATTGGTCAGAGATCAGATTTATTTGCATTTACATCATCTCCGCGCTGCCTACATTGTTAGGGTTAGAGTGACTTTACAAATATCTTACCAAACTCCTTGGAATCGCAACTGTGGCGTCTCACAACTGCCTTATCAAAACACACTCATCATCTTGTCTAAACACATTCCACTCCAACAAATTAGCACAGCCCAAGGCTTTATTAGCTGATTATCTGATTATCAAAAGTCAAATGTTTTCATGTGTGTCAAAGGCAGATCATCATGCATATCATTCTACTCCCATTTCCAATTTGACAACAAGCTCATCAAGTCTATCCTAGGCCTAATTCCTCTTCTGCTTACATTGCTACAGCTGCCAAAACCTAAGCATTGGTCACCATGTACTTCCAGCTTGCCCCACTCCTTTTTTTCGGTAATGTTTGTACATTCTCTGTGTAATCTACTTTTCATCTGAAACAGGAAGTCGGGGACATAGACAGCATGTGATTTAAGGTAGTGTCTTAATAATAATGCCTGGTCAACTCAAGCAGTTCTGAAGTAGCTGTTTCTGTGACGAAGAAATCCACCCATACGGACTAAGAATCTGATTATATTTCCATTGATGGCAATGACAAAATCCCACTGACTTAAAAGGAAAAAAGCAGGCCCTGTATGATGATAATGGACCCTTAGATTATAAACTTGTTTTTATCAACTTCGGTTGTTTCCATTTGGTTGCACAATGGGTATATCAATGTCTGTGTTTACATGAAGATAACAGCCGCAAAAAAGCCAAAATAACAGTTCATTTCAAAGAAAGGCTTTGCCAGACTGGAGGTCTATAATCATTAAGAAGTAGGTGAAAATAGTGTTAGATGCATCTTTGTATTTCTTGTCTTGCTCTGGTTTTCGCTGGGAAATTAGTGTCCTGGTCATGTAATCTATTCATCCGTAGAGGCCCATATGATTATGTCATATTATTGAAAATTATATGCGCTGCTTTATACATGTTACATCTGATAGAATAATACTAGGAAGGGTGCGATGTTATTAGGGAAATGGAAGCTGTCACAGCGATACTGCATGGTTGTCATGCACCCCCTTTAGCTACAATGCAGCAATCACGGTAAACAAGCAGCCGTACTGCATTCATTACAGATCAGATTGCCTTTCTGAGTCGTCTCTCATCTTCTTCAAGAGATGTTCTCTATCATAATTTTCTTTGTCACTTATTACAGCTGATGTTAAATGGCTTTTCAGCTAAATGCTTGTTTGGGTTATTTATTAACTAGAGAACATTTGCATTGGTATACTTTGATGTTATACATGAAATAGAGAACCCATTTGTAGACTATAGTGGATTAACTAGAAATTCAGGGAATCGTATTCAAAGGGATTAACTCTTAGGCAATGGATTACTGCCAGTCGGTTAGCTTCACTGGAGGAGAGGGAAGCCGCCCCTAACACATGGATCTTTATTCAGGAGATTGCATATAATGGTAGGAGTGTTATTCAAATAAATAATATATAATTAGTCTGTATGTCTGCTGTTGTTCGTCTTGCACCTTACGAATACAAACTGAGATCTGGAAGGAGATCTTAGGCTCTACAAGGGTAAATTTTGTTTCATACCAGGGCTTGAAAGCGGAATGCAAGAAATATAACTGGTCTAATCTAATGCATTCATTTTCAGAATGTGGCTTTCTTTCAGTATTTTCTCCTTATTGCTATATCTGTAGAAGAATTGCTCTGAAATGTTGTGTCTCATGAAATTGCTTTGGAAAAAAACCCACAGAGTAATATTTTGTTTTGTTACTTTGTCAAGAAGATGCAGTTATAACGGAAAGACATTTTGGCTATGGAATATGAGTGGGCAATTTTTTAAAAACTGAATTTGTATAGTGCAGTAGAGGGATGTCAGAGAAACTGAATGGGAGTGGTAGAAAATTGGACTAGCAGACTCCCTGGTACACAACTAGAAAAAGAAAACAAAAGTAAAAGAGAGCCTGGACAAGGACGGACTGAATAGGAAATTATGTTCTGAAGGGCCTAACCTTTCTTGGAAATTTGTTGTATTTGTCTTTTGTTCTCCCTACTGTCTTTTCTACTACACTTCTACATGTATTGGAACCATTTCGTTGCCAATAATTCATCTGAAGGACTCCTGTTTTGAGGAAAGTTGATGCAAAAATTTTTACCTACTTTGTGGGGGGAAAAAAAAAGGTTTTCTAAAGAAGCTTCTAAGCAATGACCAAAGTGCTTTTCAACACGTCTCACAATCTTCTCAATCTTATTTCCTGAAAATGGTAACAGAATCACACTGTTGGTTTTCTTGTTATCTTCCAGGTATGGTTTTACCTTTCTTAGAGACCTTTCTGGAATCTTGTTTTCACTGTGGGTTTATGGTTTTATGTGATTCAGATGAGTTGTCATGAGGAGAAACACAGTTGTCCAGGTTGTCATAGCAGCTAAAACTTTCCCTTTTGTGAAATTATCACCAGGCCCTTGGCTTCTTGTAACCAAATAACCAGAAACATTATTAGTTTAATGAAGAAGCTCTCCAACAGGCTGTTTCCAAATCTGTAAGTTATCTGTCCAACAAGTATGTCACTGCTGTGTGCAGTATTTTATTCGCAAAGGCCATCTGGACAGCCTTGACAAAGGATTCATATCATTTGCCAGAGAACATCTTGTTTGCTGTGAAAAAAAATTAAAATCAGTGTTTTTCTAAATCTATCTGGAGACATTGCTTTTTTGTTCTCAATCGCTCTGTTGGCTTTACTGTGTCGAAGCTTCTTTGTCACCGTGGCAGAATTTGTAAACATGACAATGTCTTCTTTTTCTTCCCTGTAGTTATAATCTTATGCACACCTTTGCTCTTGAAGATTATTTCAGACTCTGATTAGTAACAGCCATTGATTTATTCTGATGAGATTTGTGTTTGAATGGAAAACCCCTGACATTTGCATGTTATGTTTTTTTTAAGATTTCCTTCATGGCTTGTTCATCATGCCATAACGTATCATAAAACCTTCAATTATTTTCTCCTCCTTGGAGGCAATTTCTTCAATCACAAAGACCTTAATGAGTAATAAACAGACAAAAAACAGGTACTACATATAGACTGGAAAAAGGTCAAAGCCCACTTTAACGGCTTGTCAACTGTATGTAGTGAATCCAAAAGGCGCTTGGCTTTTAATGACTAGAATGAAGATGACTTCAGCTAGGCAGAAAACACCAAGCTGTGACCAATGGCCAAGAACTCCACTTCAAATTAATCCTGCAAGACACTGAGCAATCTTGTAAAAGACTGAGTAACTTCAACTGCCATAGAACATGGAATAGGAACTGATGTTTTTTCAGCTCCTAAGTAAAACACAGAGCATCTTGCTGGAAAGCTCTTTCTTCATGCAGAAAGTTCATATGTTAATGTAAATTCAAATGTTCTTTCACCCAATTACCCATAATTAGAAAAAGACTACCAGACCTTTGTGATACACTATCTGGATGAAACATTAGAAAATTAATGAAATTAATTTTTTGACATGTGCAGTATCACTCCCTGAATATAATTAAAACATCATTTTTGAGAACGATGGGAAGTTACTGGATTTATTGAAAATGCCTCTTTTATATTTACTGTCTTGATTTTTGTCTTACAAAATAATTTTGTGGCATACATCTATGATCCTGGTGCAATCAGTATAGATGTAGTACATTTTGCATTCATCAGTATATTCAGAATCTCTCCAAGCCTTCATTCAAGTAAAGTGTAGACTCTATTTTGGAGAGTTTAAGGTGAATTAAAATTTAAAAACAAAGTGTATGAATGGTTCTTAATTATGTAAATGTGATGCTTGGAGAAAAATATTTGAAGTTCATGAAGAGACAGCATTGACAAACAATTTTTGCTTTTAAATCTTATCTTTTTTTACGGCTAAAGAAGACCGGAGATGAGCTGGTGCTCATCCTTCCAAAGGCCCACACTTTTGCAGATGAAATGTGAACATTTTATATACTGGCTGCTTTCAAAACCAAAAATGTGTCTTAAAAGTTTAGTATCTCTAGACACGGTGGCAAGGCTGCGTGTAGACGCTAAAACCCAGAAGAGGAACAGTAGCAGGTCTTTAACGGAGGCTGGGGATATTCCCTTGGCGAAGAGGAGCTTTACTGGGGATGTTAAGCTCACTATTATCTGCTGCTGCATTCTGGCAGCATGCTGTGGTGTTGCCAAGTGAAGCACGCTCGGGTCCTTTAGCCAAGATATTAACCTATTGACCTACTGCCCCAGAATGAGAATGCTGCCAGCCATAATCAGCCCTCATTGAAGAGTAAGATGTTACAAACATTAAAAAGAAATAATTCTTTGGCAACTAATCAGAAGATTTATCTGAGAAATACTCGTTGAAATAAGTCAGTTTTCCTGGGACACTCTGCTTCTTCCCTATGCCCTATGGAATGTTTTGTCTTCATGAAATTCTTAATAAATATATAGTAAAACAGAAAAGTTTGTTCAGTAGTCAATCTATTTTTGTGTCCAAAGAAAAGATTGTTTTCCTAAAGGGTAGAACTAGGAAAGTGTTGCTCCGTAACTTACAGTCATTCCAATCCCTACTTACATGAAGTTGAAATAGCTTCATATTTTAGTGAATTAAACAGGCCATAGTTAGACTGATAATCTAATTAGGGTGCAATGTGGACCTGAGCACTACTGATAATTGCCACTATGATTTCAGCATTTTTTTGGTCAGTGCGAGCTAGCGCTTGGAGGCAATAGCTGGGTGAGGTTTGGGATTTAGCATGGGCGAGGGACCATTCCCCATAGGAAGTCTGGACAAAGTTGTCCCAAGTACGTGAGACTGGGTTAGTTGCCATCAGACCAGAACACAGTCACTGACCTATTTCATCAATTAGTATAGACACAGTTTTTGAAGCTGCACAGTTACTACATCTTTGCAAAATCTGGTGCTGGCCGGCAAATGGAAAACTATCAAAGTAAGAGTTAACCAAAATGAAGGGCTGCTTTTTTGGAGAATGTGTTTTTGTTGTGGAGGGGAAGCAATCAAAGTGAAGGATGACCCTAGGTACTAAACCCTGTTTCTCAGCTCCCCAGTGGGTGGAAAGCAGTCCCGGTGCTGATACCTTTGGACCAGACCCTGCAGATGCTCCAGGCAGGGTTTCTGGAGGGTCTTGAGCATGAGGGCATTCAAAGGATTCATCATCCCTCTCTCCTTCAAATTCCTGTCATTCAGCTACTAGGTAGCCCAGATTTGTCTGTGCTGCCAGGCCAGGATGCACAGGGCTTCCAACTGCTCTGGCTAGCAGAAGGTCTAGGAAGCGTTTCAGCATTCAGCAGTGTGAGCTGCTCTTCGGCAATGGGGAGTGGGTCCGGTGTCTATTACAGTTTCAATTGCCCTACCTGGAGGGAGGAGGGAGATGGACAAGGGGCAGCACCTTATATTGCTGTGCCAGTCTTCTTCCCCACCACCTCTAGCAGTGGATGTCACATTTCCTGTAAGAGGGGGATGCAAATGTTTCCACCACACAGTAGCAGCCCATCTGTGTGATGATGAGTTCTGGGAAGGCACCTATGGCTGTGGGAGATGATCTTTCTCTTGCCATATCTCCTGCCTTCCTCTTACCGGTCTTGAGCCTGTCCAGTGTGGTGCCCATTTTGCCTCTGTATGCTGGAGCACCCACAGTTATTCCCTGTGCCTTGTGTAATGCACAGCTAGATCCTTCTAAGGTCGCCTGGGCCAACTATAAATTGGTTAAACACTGGAGTGTAGATAGATATCAGGAAACTAGGCAAGGTGAAGGTAAGGAATGTCTTTTAAACATTGCCTTTGGGATGCTCTCAGGATAACTTTATTGTATTTTGAACTTGTGTGGTGCTACCAGTATGGCCTGTGGATGGTGCAACATCCTGATGTTTCTTCTGGGGCATCTGGCTGGCCCTCCCCTCCTAGGCTTTCTTTATGCATGCTGAAAGGAGGATTGCTCCCTCTGTGAGGCTCAGGCTGGCTCCACAATGCTCCTCAGACATTTGTTGATGTGGTGTTAACAACACTTGTTGTCAGGAGTAGGTCCATAGGCCAGGCTGCTAATGAGGAAACTGCTTTACAGCCTCAAGAGTGGGATTTTAATAAGTGTGATGTGGAGAGTATACACATGCCCTGGAGTGTAGTGTGAATATTTTGGATTGCATGTGAGAGTACAAGGTCTTTTGGGTTAATGTCGGAGGATGGTGACAGATGGAGGTAGCTAAACGTGTTATGGCTTTGTCCATGCTGCTCCTTGGTAAGAGCTAACCCCAGGATGAACCCAAGCTTCATCCTGAAGAGGTGTAAGGCAAACAGTCCAAACCACTACAAAGGAGAATGCAGATTGGACGTCAAGGGCCAAATGCTCAAGCATTTTCAATTTCATAGGATATGGATATGCACTCTCAGTCTTCACTGGAACTTCTGCCTTTCCTTGGTAGAAACCATGGTTCTATTGCTTTAATAAATTAAAGTGTTATTAGCATCAGGCTAGAAACTGTTTTGGAGCAATTTAATTAAAAAAGCCTTGCTAGCTTCCCTACGATCCACCTCTGTCTGCTGACACAAGATGTCTGAATTTCAAATCTGGCATGGTTTGAGTCACATCCTGGTGAACCATGGTCACTATCACTGCTGTACACCATGTTCTGATTGTTGTTTTGCAAAGACATTAATGAGTTTCCCAGATCAAAGCCGGCTCTTTCTCAGCATAGTTTAACATATATAAACAAAATCTGTTGCAGTAACTGTGAAATCATTTGCATTCATAATTATAGTAGTTTTTCTCATAAATTGCAATCATATCCAAGAAAACATATAAAAATAGAAATACATTACTTATGCTTTATTGTTCAAAATGGCCTTCTGTTTTATCAAGCTGCAATGATAAAAAAAAAATAGATTTACTCAAAACAAGAAACCTGAAATATCGTACTGTGGCAAGGTGGTGACAGATCAAAATCAAGAACAGTGCAGTTATCTCTTAAAAAGGAGCTAGAACCTTTGAAATCACTATCACTGTAGTGTTAAAAACCCCCAAATAAAAACAACACCATGGCGTATAGACATGAGATGACATTATTGTAGCTGAGGGCCTCAACTGAACCAAAACATTTGAATTTTTTATAAGGTTTTACATTTTTGATGAAAATATCTTAGTAAGGAACAGTTAATAGATTCAAAAATATGTCTGTCAGATAGATATTCAGGTCTGTAGTGTAGTGAAAGCTCTTGGAAGTGACGGTGGATGTGCAGTTGATCAAAAGTCTCAGCCGATTTAAGATGCTCAGTAAAATCCAATTAAGCAAAGTAGAGACCAAGGAATTGAAATGCCTCCTTTTTCAATCCAAGCACCTGCATATCTTTAGGAATTTAAATTATTATTGGTGTATGTAGTCTATATAGGAAGTAATGAAATATTTTCCCTTCCAAGAAATATAAATTACATCTAAATCCCGTTTACTCAGAATATTTAAGACAGAGATGTCGTATTCAGATAACAAAGTCTGAAATGATCAGCTGGAGCAATGGCAAAAGGAATTTGATTCTTGGTCTATTATACAAAACAGGTTCTGCCACCGTTATTCTCATGAAGTTGTAGCTTAGTCCTCAGTACGTTAAAACATTTTGGTAGTTTTGCTACTGATGGAGAATAGCTTTATCTGACATGGATACAGATAACAAAATTTGTCTAAAAGAAAAGATTTTCCAATAATCTGCGTTAAATACATTCCTGTATAACTTATGACAGCGACGTTCTACTTAAGCTTTCCCCTGAAATGGATGATTTGGCTGCAATAAAAAGCGACAGGCTTTTGCCACCTCTGGACTTAACATAAAGTCCTTCTGGAATTCAAAAGGAGTTTTTTAATGTCCTAAGAATTCCTCTCTGTAGATCCTGGTTTAGCTAGAACTAGAAAAAGAAGTGCTGAAATGTAATAAATAAGGCTACTCTCTTGAGCTTTCCAAACCACTTTTGCTGACCCAAGAGGCAGGTCAGAAAGATATTGAATCCTGGGAGTGCTTATCTGAACACATTTGGAGGAGCAATGGGTCATGGATGGAATCTTTAAAATAATAATTGAAAGTTGAAAGTTGTTTAGATCAAGTTCTTGCCGTCACTTTAGTGTAATTTCATGGGGAGCCCATAACTCTAGTGCAATATTAATGACGATGTTAAAAAGCTCATAAATACAGATGCAATTACTACGAGATTCCCAAACCAGTCCTTTGTGATAATCGTGTTGATAATCCAAAGCTAGGGAAAAGTGAAGGGTCATTTACTGTGCCAAGCTTAACACATTTGGGCTCTGCTGGAGTAGCTGGCAAAGCCAATTACGAAGCTGAGAGCTGTTTGTTTTAAAAGCATTGCTACTGCCTCCTATTTGTTTAATTTTAGAGCTCTTACATTATATTGTCAGAAATTGCTTAGAGAGTTCTCTTGGCAGGACGTTTTCTCAAGAAGATAGGACCCAGGTCATTTAACACTAATTCAGTATAGGAGCCAGATTCAATAGGGAGGGAACCATCCCCTTGGTGGGGAGGGAGACAGAATTTTTGCCAGAGACGCTATCTAGTATGTGCTTAGTGATTCCTGTTGCCAGCCAGGCAAGCAGCTGGTTTCAACACGCACTATTGTTTCCAGTTGGTCCTCATCTGTAGCCCCTTACAGAGCACATCACAATGATTAAGTCTAGAATTTACAAAGGCATGGATTTGAGGTGGCACTGTCCAAAGCCAAGAAGAAATGTGATAGATGTCTAACTGAAGCAGATACGAAATGCTGTCTTGGGCCCTCAAAGCTACCTGCGATTTCAAATAGCAATAGGAATCCAAACTCACTCGAGGTTGAAAGCCTCCCAAATGGGAAGTGGAAAAGAAGCAAGATTGCCTCTATTTTCCCTTACACAATAATACCTTCTCCATCTTGTCCAAATTAAGCTTCTGTCGGCTTGCACTTCTCTAAGTATTAATCTCTGCCAGGTACAGGCAAAGCAAAGATGCCATACCATCTGGGTTTGATGAAAATGAGGCATAGAGCTCTGCGTCATCTGCATCTTGATAACACAACAGCCCAAATTGTGTTATTATCTCTCTCAGCATCACACAGAGGAGAGGCGCTAAAATATAGCCTGGCAGAACCTGTGTGAAAGTGTTCTTTGGGCAAATGAGCAATTGATCAAAATCACTTTCTTTCATCTCCTGGGGCCCAAACCTGTTTTAGTTGAAGCCTAAAGCAGTTTTGCAGTTGAGTTCAGTGGGAACTGGAGCTGACATTTGGAGAGGGAAGAAGAAAATCACTGAAGTGAACAATAACATAAAAGCTATGCTGTTTATCACAACCAAGGACCATGAGTATCAAAGGCTGCTGACTGATCTAATAAATTAAAACAGACATCTGAGATTTTGCCCATTGCTATGGAGAAACCAAGTCAGTGAGACTAGAATAGTCTCTGTGCTATTCTCCTAACTCATATTAACATGAAAAAAAGGATGAAAGACAGATTAAGGTTCCAGACTAGTTCAGCTAGCATCATCTTTCTTCTTGGAGACCTATGGAAAGGAGATTGTGGAGCAATGTGATAACAACTGAATTGCAAGTACTGAGACATGCACTTTTTTAAGACGACTGATGAATCGTAGAATCATAGAATGGTTTGAGCTGGAAGGGACCATAAAGAACATCTAGTTCCAACCACCCTGTCATGGGCAGGGACAGCTTCCACTAGACCAGGTTGCTCAAAGCCCCATCTAAGATGTCCTTAGACGCTTCTAGGGAGGGGACATCCACAGCTTCTCTGGGCAGTCTGTTCCAGTGCCTCACCGCTCTCATAGTAAAGAATTTCTCTCTTAGATCTCATCTAAATCTTTCAGTTTAAAGCCATTACCCCTTGTCCTGCCACAACAGGCCCTGCTAAAAAGCTTGTCCCCATCTTTCTTATAAGCCCCCTTCAGGTACTGGAAGGGCACAATAAGGTCTCGCTGGAACCTTCTCTTCTCCAGGCTGAAAAATCCCAACTCTCTCTGCCTTTCTTCATAGGAGAGGTGTTCCATTCCTCTGACCATTTTTGTGGCCCTCCTCTGGACCCGCTCCAACAGGTCCATGTCTTTCCTGTGCTGAGGGTTCCAGAGCTGGACGCAGGACTCCAGGTGGGGTCTCACGAGAACGGAGCAGAGGGGCAGAATCACCTCCCTCGGCCTGCTGGCCATGCTGCTTTTGATGCAGCCCAGGATATAGTTGGCCTTCTGGGCTATGAGCGCAAACTGCTGGGTCACGTTGATCTTCTTGTCAACCAGCACCCCCGAGTCCTTCTCCTCAGGGCTGCTTTCAATCCATTCTCCACCCAGCTTGTATTTGTGCTTGTGATTGCTCTGATCCAGGTGCAGGACCTTGCTCTTGGGCTTGCTGAACTTCATAAGGTTCACACAGGCCCACCTCTCAGTCCTGTCAAGGTCCTTCTGGATGTCATATATAGTTTTGCAAAGATGCTATCTTTAGTCTCATGAGGAATCAGAAATATATGATCTAATGCATTTGTGCTTAACTTGTTTCCAAAATCCAGATTGCAAAACGAAGTCTTTCCTTAGACTTCAAAACTGCTGCTGCTTAAACTGGCTGACATATTACCAGAGAAGAGGTCACATTTATCTCTTCCAGCCCCAGCTGTGTGACCACAGGTGGAGACACTGCTTGGCTTGGAGAGTACTGAGGGTGAAGAGTTCATTCGTCCATGTCCTTTCCTGCAGCTAATTAATTGCAATGAAGTAGGTTGGCTTGGCTTCCCCTGTAGGGTCAGCTTTGTTCTTCTGCATGGAGACCCAGCTTTCACTACCCTTTGGGGTCTGCACAGCTTAAAAGCCTTATTTATTTCACCTAGAGTGACAGTCAAAAAGTACATAAAATATGGGTGATGACATAGATACAGGATGAAGCTGAAGGGAAGAAATAGTTGCTTGTAACAAAATTCCCTCAGTTCTTACATTTTTATTAACCACAGCATGCGAAATGTGTAAACGTCCTGATGGAGTGGACACACATGTACTACAGATCGTGCTTTACATCAGTCTGCACGTATGTCCTTTGAATAGATAAAAGATTCTCTTCTAAGCAATCTGGGCTACAGGCTCACATGAGTTGAAAGAAGATCTTTATGGTATGTTAATCCTAGCAGTCTTCTGGAAATTTGTGAGGGTAAAAAAAGACTCAGATTAAAAACTTAAGCTCTTATACTAGTTAAGAAAACCCAGCATTCTAACATGATTAACATTAATAAGTACCAATTTTAAAAGCAGCAGAAGTGGCTAAGCCATGGTGGAGCTGCCTTTTAGGAATTTTAAGGTAATAATTTGAGTATTAAGCTGTGAGAAATTAGTCTGTACCAGAAGGAAGCAGCAGGCTTTGATAACTAATGCAGAAGGTGAAGCGGAGAAGAAAAAATCCTCTACAGAAATGACGATTTAATGTAATAATGATGTGAGGATATATGTGAAAAGTATGATCCAAAGTACCTAAGTCAGAAACAGCTATTTTAGAAAACAGCTAGTTTTCTGATGAATGCTGAGGGATGAAGTATTAAAAGAATGAAAGAGAAAAGGACACTTCAATTCATGCTAATATCTCTTTTTAATTTAAACACATTTTTATGATAGGCACTATTTCCTTGGAGTAGTAATGGTATTTAAAAAAGAGTATGCACATTAACTTTTATGGTGTCATCATGACCCATAAGTATTCAAATGTGGCACATGAAGACAATGTCCTAGGTTTGTAATTGTAGAAAGACAAATCATTTACTAGTTTATGGACAGTAAAAAGCATTATGGTTTGTATAGGAGCGAGCCGGAAGTTCTTCTTGTTATCTTCTCTACATTGCCAATCTTGGATTTTATATAAATATTTTCAAAATTTTTTTTATTATTAGCTTGAGTAAGTACCCAGGGTCATAAGAACTAACACTGAGAAATGAAATTTTTCCGTCAGAAAAACTTCCATTTGTGTGCTGGTGCAAACTCTATAGCATGAATGTGTTTCTTGTGATTTTAGGTTACGCTTTGCAGGCTGTATTCAATATACTTACGTTAAGATTTTGATGACACAAAAGTTCAGAGTTCATCTTGCCTAAAGCCTTCCTTCTCTATTGAGATTTCAGTGAAGAACAGTGAAATGTGACCAGAATAACCAAGTAATGACCAATACTCTAAGTTATCAGAATGATAAAAAGGATTAAAGTGGTACTTTGAAATACAGCCCTGAATGTGGGACATATTGGAGAAAATGTTTTCAAAGAGAGAAAAGAGTTTATAAACTACCTACAGATTAGCAAAGTGCTGTTAAAAGGTGAGCTCTGTCCTGTTGGTAAAGGAAATCAAAGCGAAAAAAAGGAGAAGTCAAGGAGTCTTTCATAATTTGAAAAACTCTGCATGATCCGTACATACTTACAGTTTGTATAAATTAAGCATGTAGTTCTATAACATCAATGGAATAATGCATCATACAAATTAGAAGCATTTTCTAGCCAAAAAACATTTTAAGGAGGATAACATATCTTCTATCCCTTTCCTCTCAGTGGTATAAAATAGATTATGTCTGACTGGAATCTACAAATAGCGAATAAAAACATTTAATCCAGAGATAAAATCACTTCCCCCAAAGTGTCATGCTTACATAGATTCTTTTTCCCTTTCCTTCTGCCAGTAGATGTACAGAATGCCTTTTCTTCGAGCATTCAGTAGTGTGAAGTGTATGTGGCTGTTTTCAAAGGCTTTAGACTAATGGGACTAGGCTGAACGTGCCCTCCACGTACAGGGGTCTAAAGATGACAGTTTCGAGTCAGCCAGGTGTAAGGGCTATGAAAGGGGTATCTGGAATCAATTGTTCATGCAATTGCATGGTCAGCATGCATATAGACATAATTACTTCTGTTCACTTCTGTCTGTGCATGATTTTCTCTGTTTTAAAATGCCCAGAGCAGACAAATGGGAGAAAATGTTTGGGATGAACCAATCTGGTATTTCTGCCCTTGCTCGCCTAAGGTACCCTGTTTTGTAGGAGGGCATGCTGAAAGCACACCTAGCGCATTGGCAATACTGACTTTCACACAACATGACTTCCACAACAAATGTGATTGCCAGGTCACTGGGAACAGTTCATACAAAAGCCTGCTGAATGGTAGTCTGCTCAGAAATTAAAGACCTGAACTTTGGACATGTGAAAAAGAACATCCTTCAGTATATTGACTAGTCCTGAGGTTAGAGGTCAGGACTTGGGCTGAGAAGCATGGCTTTAGCTTATTGGCCATTGTGTCCTACTCAGGAAAGAGAGATAAGAGCTGTGAATTTGAGATGCTCTGACCTCCAGCATCACCAGGAAGTAGCCATCTATGTGGTGGTGTTCCATGGGTGTTAGTGCTGGAGTCATCCTATCGCTGAACAGTACCAGGAGGAGATCACCCAAGTGATCAGTGTTCCCTTTTCTAATGTACTCAGGGCATAATGAACAGTTAGTTCTCTATTCTAGCCTCAAAATACTTAAAGCTCTTGTCTTTTACAAACATAGAAATAGTGTATTGGTTATGACAGAGTAGCCATAAGATGTCTCCAAGAGTAGCTACTGGGATCTCTTCTCTTTTTTTCTCTGGGTATTCATTAACTTTTAAAAATCCAATTGCTTTAACTGCGTTTACTCACCTGCCAGGATCACCTTCTAGATACATAAAGTACATCATGGGAGAAACATTCACAAAACAGTGAGGACAAGGTCTAAGCTCCTGTGAATTCACTTAATCCTGGTAGTGCCTCTTTTCTCATTAGTAGCAATTCTACTGGAAGTCAAACAGTTTTAAGCTAATTTTGATGAATTTATGCTGACAGAAAATTAAAAAATCAAATCAAATGCACTCACATGAAAAAGGTTATAATGGTATTCATATTATCAAATAAAGATATGTATCAAGTCATCTGCATATCTATTATTTTTTGGCAATACAGTTTTGAATTTTAGTGATCAAATACATGCAATTAATTGTTCGCAGATGAGCTACATAGCAAAAATTATTTGACAAATTGTTTTGAACAATGAACACTTTCAATGAAGTTGTTACCTGTTCATAGATAATGCATAGGCATAAAAGAAAACGCAAAATTAGTCAAATAAATTATGCATTGAAAATCACTATCTCAGCTCTTCTGATATCCTGCCCCTTTACTGTAGCTCCTGCTTTCATCATATGGATAAATAAAATGCATTTCTAATTTGTTTTCTAATAAGTACTAATTAGTCCAGGCCTTTGAGATCCATAAGGAAATAAAGTGTGTCCTTGTAGCCCTCCAAATAAAGCTCTAAAGCTGCAGCTGGTACAGTCCCACATTGCTGTTCCTTCCAGCCTCCAAGAAGATATTGAAATCATCCCTCATTTAGATTTTAATATGAGATGAAGTTAAAATCAAAATGACTAAAAGTCGCAGCAGTCATTTAGTCAACGGGCAATGTATGGAAGCTGTGCCATTGCGGTAACTTAGAAGACGATGATCTGCACGAAAACACACAGGAAATGTTAAAACAGAGGCAAATGATTTTAAGCTGTTTCTGTTAGATGATACTCATAGCAGAACTAAGTTTCCTTGGGAATGCCTGATTTGCTGTGGAAGCGTCCACTTCCTCCACAGAGCTGCTCTGAAGCAGCGACGTGCAGGGCATGGGGAGCATCTCCCAGGAGTCCTGGCTGGAATGACCTGTGCGTTCATTGTGCTGCTCTCCCTCATCCCACTGAAGAATGTCGTAAAGGATCCTTCAGTATCTGTCCACCTAAATTTTAATGTAAAACTGGATTCTTTCTTTAAACTGTGGACCCCTTTGTAAGGAATAATAATGTATTTGGATGCTTCAACTGCTCCTCTTCTAGTACAGGGCTATTTTCTGGGATATGTACTCCGGTGTATTTTTAGGGGCCTCATCCTGTCACACCAATGATCTCTGCAAAGGTACTCACGGAGTGTGAGAAGAAAAAGGGAAATGCTTGATCACCTCCACTATTTCCTCTGCCATCTTCAGTCTGCTTTTTGGGGTCTCCACCTGTGTTTTTTGCTTGCTCTTGACTCTGTTTAATTTTCTACTGCCTGTTCTGATTCATGTGATCTCCCCAGCCAGTTCCTGGGAAGTTTCTTTTGTCTCTCACACCAAATGTTTCCTACAAATCTCCTTTCTGACACAGGGAAAAATGACTGCTCATTAGTGCATTACACACAAACTGTACAGAGGAAGATGATTTTGTCTTGTAGAAGATTTAAATTTTTTTTTCCAGCTGTAATTTGGAAAAAGAAAAAAAAATCAGATTTTTGGAAAGGAAGAAAGAATAAATATTTGGTGATGGGCCCTGCTCCTGTGGGGTCGTGCTGTGGCCCTCCATGCCCCACAGTGGCTACAGAGAAGCTGGGCAGGTGCAACGGCAAGATATCAAAGAGATTGCCACCAGAGACTTGAGGGGGGGGAGGGGGTGTGTAGGTCTATGAGACCTGGTCAGGGCTCTGTCACGACACTGTCAAAACTAAACCACTTCTGCCAGACCTTTCATTTTTTATGAGACAAGAAGTTCTTAGGCAAAAATATATTCCTGACACTTTAGTGAACTAAGAAAGCGTGGCTGTATCTGAGGGTACTTGGGAGAGCATTCCCCATCGCATGGGGAGGTGTTGGGCTTCCTCCGTGGCGGTTCAGCTAGTTGCTGTTGTAGCGGCTGTCCATGGGGCACGAGGCGTTCTTGTCTCCCATCCCCGTTGGCAAGCTGGGCTCTGCTTCACTCAGCTGAACATTAAGCACGTGCTAAACAGAAGTGCATGAGTCATGCTGCTGACATGAACTTGAGCTCATGAACTGCAAGTAGTGAAAAAGAAACAGCAAATACTCTTGTTCACGCATGAAGCCCTTTGGTTGTGCAGGGATACTGGTATCTGTATGAATAATACCATATCCACCAATTTTTGTCTGAATGCCTGAGGAAAAATGGGTAAAAGGCAGAATACTGATACCACAGAGTCATAGCCCTTGGAAATTTTACAAAGTCACTGACAAACATTTTTGTTACTTGGTCACTTCTTGTGAGGACCTTCAGTAACATTTTCTGACATGCCCAATGAGCTGATGTTTCTTTGATTTTTCCAGCCAGACTGGGCTAAACTGTATTTCTATGTTTACCTTCTTAACATTATAAGTGCACCCAAGGTACGTGTTTTTTTGGTGGCGTAGCTAAACTGACCAAACTTTTCTAGGCAAGCCCCAAGAGTGTTAGGGCGACTGCCATCCGGACACCCGGTGTTTGTCAGTCTGAACATCCTCAGGAAGAAATCAAACCCAGGTCTTCTAATCCATGACCCTAGATATTACCACCTTTTTGTTTGGTAGGAAAGTAATTGCTACCATCTTTGAAAAGAGGAGCGTCTCTTTTTGTTGAGAGCCTGATTCCGTGCTCCCAAGGAAACTTAGGTGGATAAATGTCTACTTCCAGATGCGTGTTGGCATTACTGTTAGAGTTTTGCAGGAAACGAAAAATGGATGTGTAGAAAGAAATGTCTGTAGGCACAGAGGGAACTTTGTGAAAAAATTAAGTTCCTAAGGAGTTCAGGCTGTTCTTGAGTTAGGTGGCAACCAGGGGGAGAGAATTCAGAATAGCATTTAGTGTAAAGGCTGCTCAGGCCCCATGGTATATGCCTACATCATTTGCTGTGTCTAGCCTGTGGGGACATGCTAAATTTCATTTTGCAGTCACTGCTGTTTTCCTCTTTCTGAGAATGATAATTTTTAGAAGGAACACTGGATGTCATATCCATTTTTGGTACGTGGGATCTTAAAGGAGATAGACTGTGATGTGAATTCCTAAAAACTGGTTGTCATCCAAGCTCATGTTCTTTGCTTGTTTATTATTTTTACTGGTACCTATTTGGCTGCTTCTAGCCTGTGTGTTACTTTTTCTGCTCATTTCCATAAATAAAATGTTCTTTCTCTGCCATGTTGCTGTTCCCCCTGATTATTTCCTGCTGTGGCCTTGGTGTAATAGTGTTTCTTCTTTTACTTAAAACAGCATGCAATTGCATTTTGAGTTAAGTTAATGGGGGAAGGAAAGGATGTAGCCAAATCTCTACAGGACTCCCTGAGTCTCACCGCAACATCTCTACAAAACCTTTCTATGGGTCTGGCTCAGTATTTCTGCTGATTTCTGTTGGCTTTGTTTATTACCAACCAAAGTAGAATATTTTGTATGTCATGCTATTTAATGAAATACCCTACAGTAAGTTGGATTTCTAGTATTAGCTTCCAGGGAACCAGTAAGAGTCCAGTTGTTGTTACTGCTGTTGGGGCTGTATTGGTTCTTTGCCATCATTAAAAGAATAAAGTATTACATCTGCTACCCTTGCATTACAAAGCAGCTACATAAAGCTCAATGTGAGCTTTATTATCTGTTGGACTTCCCATAATGTCTAGCGTACAATACAGTGCACCTATTTAGGAAAAAGGTTCCTTCTGCAATTGAACCTTCTCTTAGAAATAGAAAAGGATTTTCAGGCTGTGAATCTGCAGGTAGTAATTTTAATAGCCACTAATGTGAATTAATAATTCTAATAGCCTCATTTCTGATGCATTATCAGAATACTGGAGAGTGGGTTGCCATGGCTGCTATATTTTATCACTCACAGCTGTGTAAACTCTTTCAGACCAGCTTTTTTTTAAAAACTAAAAAAGCTTTCGTGTCACTTCTCACTGGGGTTGTTCTTAAAGCTCTCATTCAGCATGGACTAACGCAGCTCCCAGGAAAGTATTTTTTACCCCTCTGGGATACTAAGCTATGTTATTAGCAGCTTAGAAAAAAATTCACTATCCATGGAAACATTCAAGATAAAACCAGTTGTCATCGCGGCAGCAGATTTATCATTAGGAATGCATGGTCTGCCCAATACTCTTCAAGAAATTCACTTGCCCAGTGAAATAACCAGTGAGACAGAAGAATATATTCTCTATTTTCCAGGATACAACAAGCTCCACAAAGCACAACACATTTCTTGATTTTCAAAACTGTTATATGAGGATGGGATTTGCATGGATTTAAATTTCAAATTTTGAATTTTTGTCTAATAGCAAGACAAACCTGCAAGTGTATGTGTAACCTCACTGCTGCTTGGTAAAGCACTTGAGCATATGGAAGTTAAGCTCTTGCTTAAAGTAAGCCCTTAATTGCTGTTTGTATCAGTTGCTCGTCTAAGGTAAAAAAGTAAAATCTCAGGAGGCGCAGCACTTGGCGCACAGCACTTTATTTCTCTGATATTTTATTTATCAAAATAAAATAATTTCTGTGTCATTTGTGGGCAACTCAGTGGAAGCATTGATTTAGGGAGCATCTTAATCATGATTGCTAACATCACCAGTCCATCCATATTTATAAATCTTTTGAAGTCCGTGTTGCAAACATTCACGTCAGTGAGACCCTACCAGATTTGTATGATAGTTATACTTCAATATACTTCAACAGTATAATCTGTTAATGGCTGGACCTCAGAGTGGAGATTTGCATCTGGTAAGGAGACAGACTTTCAATTCCTTATCTGAAGAACATCCAGATCTCTGCAGTCAGCAAAATATCTCCAAATCTCACAGCAACATGACTTTACAGAGATAACGATGGTATTTCCCAGAAATGCAAGAATGGTCTTTCTCACAGAACTTCAGCACTGCTATTTCTGGCTCTGGAGTCAATAAATGAAAGGGAGCAACATCTTCAAAATATGAATAAATGTCTTGAATACCCCTCTTTGTTTCTGTTCTAGTACTACAAATAGACAGGGAGAGGGATTCACTTACACTCCTGTGCTTTCTGTACACCCAAACCTACTTTACTTCAAGATTTCTACTGAACACTTTTCAGACAAATCCTGTTCTACAATGCTAGGAAGGGCTGCAATACCTGCTTATCTGAGGATGAGATGTATCCTTAGAAACGTCTCTGTAGCATAACTCTTTTGGGGTGGTGGGAAGAAGACCTTTCTCTCCAGCTCAGGGCTCTGTGAGGCAGACTGTGCTGCCCTTCAGTGGATACCGCAATCTGCTTCCCAGCCTCTCTGCTCTCATTTGCAGCGTATTCACCTTCGCATGATGCCTCATTTGCTTTCACAGTTGTGAAGAGTCACCTCAGTTTTTGTACTTACAGTCAATGTACTTTCTGTACCCTTAAAACCTTAAAAGGATGACCATGGCAAAGCAGGGATTAAAAGTCTTTGATGGATGGCAGTCTTCCTCTTCACAGAAAACATTTTGTCTGTTTAATATTAGGACAGTTAGATAAAATTACATCTCTCTAAATGTCCCAGAATATGTCCTTCGTTATGATGAATCACACCAGCTACATAAGGGAGGTAGTACAGCACTAAAATGGATGCTCACATGGCACATCTAATCAACAGTGTCTCCACTTACCTGGACTCAACAAGACAATTTTATGTAATGTAGATATAACATACACAAATACACACACACACATATACATGTAGTTAATTTGAAACATAAACTAGAATCATAGAATCATAGAATCATAGAATGGTAAGGGTTGGAAGGGACCTTAAAGATCATCTGGTTCCAATCTCCCTGCCATGAGCAGGGACATCTTCCACTACACCAAGTTACTCAGAGCTCCATCCAGCCTGGCCTTGAACACTGCCAGGGAGGGGACAGCCACAGCTTCTCTGGGCAACCTCTGCCAGTGTTTCACCACCCTCATAGTGAAGATTTTCTTCCTAATATCTAATCTAAATCTGCCCTCTTTTAGTTTACAGCCATTCCCCCTTGTCCTATCACTACACACCCTTGTGACAAGTCCCTCTCCATCCTTCCTGTAGGTCCCCTTCGGGTATTGGAAGGCTGCTATAAGGTCACCCCGGAACCTTCTCTTCTTCAGGCTGAACAGCCCCAACTCACTCAGCCTGTCCTCATAGGAGAGGTACTCCAGCCCTCTGATCATCTTCGTGGCGCTCCTCTGGACCCGCTCCAACACATCCATGTCCTTCTTATGTTGGGGGCTCCAGAGCTGGACGCGGAACTCCAGGTGGGGTTTCACCAGAGTGGAGTAAAGAGGCAGAATCACCTCCCTCGACCTGCTGGCCATGCTTCTCTTGATGCAGCCCAGGATATGGTTGGCTTTCTGGGCTGCAAGCGTACACTGCCAGCTCATGTTGAGCTTCTCATCCACCACTACCCCCAAGTCCTTCTCAGGGCTGCTCTCGAGCCACTCTCCGCCCAGCCTGTACTTGTGTTTGAGATTACCCCGACCCACATGCAGGACCCTGCACTTGGCCTTGTTGAGCTTCATGCAGCTCACGCAGGCCCACCATTCCAGCCTGTTAAGGTCCCTCTGAATGGCATCCCTTCCCTCCAGAGTGTCAACCACACCGCACAGCTTGGCGTTGTCAGCAAACTTGCTGAGGGTGCACTCAGTCCCAGTGTCCATGTCGTTGACAAAGATATTGAACAGCACTGGCCCCAGTACCGACCCCTGATGCATACCACACTAATATAAATACATTTTATTTTTTAACTATCCAAAAATACTAGGGGAATTTTTTTCTTGACTCATTCAGCTTCTTAAAAATGAGTTGATAACTGAAACCTTTTAGACTACAAAAAAGTATCTGTCTATAGCAAATATAGATACCCACACACTCTCCCTCAAGAAATAATCGGATTAGAAGATATTTCAGATTTGGACAACTTTAATTAAATCAGTTCTAACTTTTTCTGGCCTCTGTGGATCAATCTCTTCTTGACCTTCACAGTCCATCAATATAAGCAAAAGCAAAGAAAAAAACCACCAGTCTCAAAAAAAGAGCCTTTTGCTTATTTAAAAAAAAAGTCTGTAGTTGGCTGGATTTTCTTGCCACTTGACCTCATCATGCATTAGCATTAGCTTAAAAAAACACACCTATTTTTTTACATTCATTTTTTTCCATGTCACAAACCCTGTGTAAAGAAACATCTTGTGCACTCTGGTTTTCTTTTGCATACATCATTTACCGTCTTTTGAGGTAAGGAATTTAAACATATGCTGATACCTGTATCATCTTGACAATTTAAAGATAAAAGTTCTGTCCAACGCAATGAAGAAAAGATTTTTCCCTTTAAATGTATAAAGCAGAAGACATTTTCTTTACATCTCTTAGAAGATTAAATGCCGCATGTTATTTTGCATTTAGGAACACTTTTACTTGAGAAACTCAGAGTATACGTCTTTGAGGTACTATTCTGATCCTTTGCATTTACCTAGTGTAATTGTAATCTGATTGTGCATCTCCTCACTTGCCACAGTAATGAATGAGGACATACTCTGCCAGGATTCTGTCCTTTTGATGCAGATGATGTGCCTCAACAGTAGGTAATTTAAGGGGTCTGGAGGTAGAACTGCATATTTTGTTGCTTGGCTCATGCTGTGCCTACTATTTGCTTAAAATTTTCAACGTTAACATTTATACAGAAACAAAAAGGAATTAAAAGTTTTTAAAATTATCTTTCTTTTATGAATTAAATTTAATTACAGTGATGCCAGTATGCATTAAAGTGAAAGTTGCTGCAATGAAACCACACAGCCAGAATCAAAACAGTTCTCAGTCAACAGTGTGCAATCACTATATCAAATTCAGTCTTGAAATAAGCACAAGCCATCTCAATTAGAGCCATGACATTCTGTGTGTCTCAAGACCGATTTTTTCCCACTAATTTTTGTGTAATTTAATGAGTGTGTCTGGAAGAAAAATGCAGTCTAATGCCTTTATCCCACGTGTAGAAATGATTCATCATAAGCGTCACACTGTCACTGCTGAGGATAGTGCACTGACCTTGGATGACCCTGCTTCAGAAAGATGACCCATCCTCAAAAGTTGAGAAGTGTTCATTATGTCACATTTAGGAATGTGCAAAATACTCTTTCAGACTGATAAAAAAAAACATTAGAGATTCTGTAAAGTTTTGCAAATTAACTGAAGAGCAATAGCTATTTTTTCTGGTAAAAAAATAAAAAAAAATCTAATTTTTTTTTTTTTTTCTGCTCAGAATGAAGATGTTTTCCTGTAAAAATGACTTTTCACCAAAATGCCAAGACCGAGCATCTCACAATTTTATTTTAATTCATATTTGTAACTTGTTGGAGAAAAAAAATCTTTAGTTGCTAGGAGAACTATGACTGTCTTTCTCTGAGAAAAAAATTATGAACCTTCACAAAATGAAAAATGGCAAATCAGGCAAACTGGAGGTTTGTCTTTTGCAACAGAGATTTCACAAAGACATATATCTTGGAAAAATAAAATATAAATAAATCATTCCTTCACTTCTGTTACTCACACTTCCGCTTCTCTAAATGCTACTCTATGCTTAGCTGTCTATTTTTTTCCCCAGATATTTTGCCCTCCTTTTTACTCTCTTCTTTCTCATCAAGCAATTGAAAACATCTTTACTTCTTGCCCTGAGGGAATTCAACCATTTAACGTAAAATTACCCAGGGATTCTCCAGATGGAATACGAGACATTTCCTAAAATACCAAGTGAATGCTTTCTATGCATGGTGAGCTGAGAAAATAGGCAGTTCCTGCTCAGTTCCAAAACTCATCCAACTACAGCATGATGGATGTTGGATATATGAAGCCTCAAATACCTTCGTAACCACTAACTCCTTAATCGTCTCTCTTTCACTTAAATGATCACTATCACTGTAAAACCTAACTACACATGCACCATCCTTTTGCTGTTTGCATTATGAATAATGAGGAACAATTCCTCATGAAATTTCTGTTCTTCCTAATTTGAAGCTAAGGCAGGCTAACACAAATGGAGTTTCTCAGCAATGACCATAATGACTGTTGAATTAACCTCTATGTAGATTGGCCCATTAGGTGCAGCTCCATGTTGCAGTCCATGTGAGTTGGGGTTCTCCTGCATGCTGTCTCTTGGGCTGTCCTGCTAACAAGCCATATAGCAGTCTAGGAATGTCACCAAAACTCTTCCTTTGTTTCAGAGACCGAATTTGTAATGTATTCTCCATAAAATAATAGCAAACAGAGATGTGGGAGTAGTGGGAAAATCCGCTATAAAACTTCCATTAGTAAATGAAAGTGGCTGTCACAATCGTGTGAAAAGTTCAAGGAGGCAATCTTGTTAAACAGCCATTTTGCATAGAGAAATTTATACTGCTATAGACTTTTTCAAATAACTTTGATGTTTTCCAGAACAATATATGAATGCTGAGCTTTGGAAGAAGAAAGATCAATCCACCACGAAATAAAGTTAGCTAGCAATGGACATTTGGTCACAGCTCAGACACTCCATATTCATTTATAACACACTTCTATACAACTCAATAGGGATATCTCTCTGCTGAAGAGCTCCTCAAGCTTCTTTTATTCCATTTTGTATTGAGAGTTGTTTTAGAACATCCCTGCAATCACATTAAATGCTTCAGCAACACAGTGTTCCTAACACAGATGACAAATTACTCTTAAATGAATAGTGCCAAAGCCAATGGTCTCACCAGCACTAAACCAGTGTGTTGTCATTTGTATTGCCCTCTGAACCCTTCAAATCCGTCCTTGTCTAGAGGTGACCAGCCTTCTAAGGCTAACATTCGCTCTTAGAACTACGAATTTCTTGACCTACACAGCCTCAGAAACTACAAACTTCAAAGACAAAGGACAAAAAAAATGGAGTTTTAAACTATCTCCTCAGCTAGTCATCTCCCAAGCATCTAAATTTAACAGACAGTCCTCAAAAGCATACAACCAAACCAACCAAATACAACGAACAATATGTTAGACCAAACACCAAAGCACAGATCCCTTTGAAGGTACTGTGCAGAGAGTACTTAACCAGGTAGTGGGCATGCGTGATGCTGAAGTACAGGGTAAGGGCAACCAGTTGCTTCTGTGGCAGTCTTATAATACACACACCTTAAAAACACCCCACGTGTGCTACCTGTTTTGGGCGGCTACATGATGTTGTTACATGTCTGTATCCATGAGTGGCCACGTTGTCTCTCTGCTGGGGCTCTGGCCCCCTCCTCTTCCTGTGCTTCCAATGTCTCTGCTCCCTAGCTTTCTTGGGAGTCTCTACTGCAGTCTTGTTATTGTTTTCTGCTACATACGTCCTTATCCTAGAGCCACCTGCAATTTGCTCTGTGCAGCCATGGTGTTTCAAAGCATATACATACACAACATCTTATTTTAATTTGTTTATAGGTATTTATCTCATTACTGCAATGTTAAGGGGTTTGGCTTTGGTTCTGTTCAGGTTACAACCATCTCTTCCTTTATATAGACATATTCAGGTAACGGTGGTCTTATGATTCCGTTGGCTAAACCATACACGCCCTGACCTGCACTGGCTGCTTGTTGCTATGTGCCTGCTGATTGGACAGTGCATTTTGAATGCTTTGGTCTTGCCTCATCAGATACTGACTTTTTGATAATTATTTACAAATAACCTTGCTGCAATACGCAAATGTTTTCGATAAACAAATATTGTAACACTACATAGCAGGATCCCAGCCTGTATGATTAACAATACAATAAGTGGGTGAAATAATACATGTAATAGTTTAGATGCTGTGGAACAGTAAAACACGTAATCCTGTTAAAAACCACCATATATTGTTTCAAGACGTGATGCCCATGTTGTGACATTTTGCTGGATTTGTTCAATCTTCTTCTAATTTTGCTGGAAATCTGTTATTGAATAATTCACTGTAGACATAAGACTTTTTCCAGAATTTCTTCCACCCATTGGCCCTGTTGGAGTAATTTTAAACTACACTAAAAACTATGTGTTATTTTCAATTACTGTAATGGCAGAATTGTATGTTTGGTTATGCAGTTGAATCCATCTGACGGAGCACACAGAGAACCAAACAGCTTTGAAGTTTGGTTTTCAATTACAAAGTGTGGTCTAACTGCCAAGATACCACATGACAAAGTACATAAATTGTGGTTTTTTTCCAGACCAAAATAGATAACTATTGCATTGAGTGATTCTTCACGCTGATGGATATTTGCTACTGTTTTCCTGGAGCAGGAGAACAATTGTTAGACATCCCCAAAGCTACCTGATTAGCTCCTTGAAAGGAAAAGAATCTTTGTACTAAATCGGTACGAACTTGCATATCATACAGATTTGTAGTGTTTTCATTATCAGTATATCTCCACGGTTAGGGAATTAGTGGCCTCTGCCATTTCTTAGGATTTTCTTACAACAAATATGAGGCCATTAATTTATACATGCTTATCTTAAAATATTTCAAATATAGTACTACACAAATCGTTCTCTTTCCGAACAATTCTGTAAAGCTGTATGTAAGGGTGTGCAGCCTTCTGAAACAAAACATACCAAAGCAGACATTTCTGCATTTTCACTTCTTTTAAGCCTTGGAAAATTGTAGTTTGTAACAAGTTTTGCATATCAGCACATCACACAGGACAGGTAATAATCCAGATGGATTCTTCTGCTGTTTTTATAACACTTGAAAGTAATGAAGAAGTGGGTGTTAGAAAGAACACAGATCTCCTTCTTTATGTTCTAAAATGTGTAAACTTCCATTTCCCTGTAGGAATGGTTACACCATTTCATTGCCCATCAATGTTAAATACAAATATATTAGATATGGATCTGAGAGCTATGCTATTTAATGTCCCCATCACTACCCCTACACTTCTCAATAAAGTACTTAGGTCTCTGTTTTTCAATTCTACTCGCATATTTTTTAATCCATTGTCTGCAGGGGTCTAGCCCAAGATACATTCCAAGAAATATTAAAAATATTCAAAGAAATATTGAAGTTGATTTGTGCGGTATGCAACCCTTTAAATCTGAAAAACCTTTCAGCTTTCCACAGTGGCTTCAAATACGTAGTCTTCTCTCTATGGATTTCATATCCCTTCAAGAATAACAATTAATCATTTAATTCCTCACTCTATTCCTTTCCTGTTTCTCTTGCCATCCCATGCTTCTGTCTACAGTACATTTTAGGAGCAGGCCAACATTTTCACCCCATCGGCCAGATACACAGTTGTTTCTATTACAGTCTTATCCATGATTCTGTTTACCTGTGAATTTTTTTTGACCCTTTAGTCATTGATTAGAGAAGGTTATGACTCAAGTAAGTGTTTCCCCCCCTTAATAGGCTGGTAGGTTTTCAACTCCCTCATCCTTCTTGTAAAATTTCTTCAGGTCTTCAGATAATATCTACAAAATTCTCCAATTTCATGGTTGCTGAATTTACTGGGCTTAGTCATCTTCTTGGCCTGGTTTAGCCCTTCATATATGGCTAGTTTGAAACCTTCTTTATAAATTTTCCCCAATGTTCTCAGTCACTAACCTGGCTTCAGTCCCCAATAATTTATTTTCTTGTCTATATCCCTTGGCCATTTTAATTCTCTCTTTGTTCTGCAGTGTGAAACAACTTAGCAACAATTGACCAGCACCTTAAATGAACTGTCAGACCTGTCAGGTTCCCTTCCTTAACACATTTGCCTTTTGGATTACTTTGCATTTTCGAGTAAGTAAAGCCCAGCCAAACTTTGATGGGGCTGCCTGAAGTTCGATCTTCACTGTTTAGCCCTGGATATTCCTCCAGAGTTACGAGCCAATTTGTGTATGTTTGCTGTTTAAGGATCCAAAGTCCTTTTTCGGTTGTTCTGACATGACTGGTATCCAGTTCTGTTTCAACAGTGGTTTGCTCATTTTTCCTTGGTTTGGAAATTAATATGGTGATCACCAGTTTTACCATTTCTTGTGCTTGTTTTAATGTTACTAATTTGCATTCTCTTCTTAATGAAAAGAGTGTATTATATTCTTGTGGACTCTTATTAAATCCTACAAAATTTGGGCTGTACCAGAAATCTCCATTCAAGTTAAGGTATTCCCTGCTTGTACAGCTGTTGCAATATCTATTTTTTGATGCTTATTTTTGAAGCTGATATTTTGAAAATTGTTTCCAAACTGTCATATTTCCTGGTAACACAGCATGTGATCGGATTTCCTCTCTGATTCCTCTTTTTGTCTTCCGGTGCAACTTGAAAAGTAGCCTGGGTTTCACTTAATTTTTAGTTTAGCCCTTTCTTCCTCTTATGGGAATTGGTTACTTTTTTTTCTATATTATATTCCTTTTTCTAGAAACCTCAGCATTTCTGCTGCTCAGAATCCTGTTGTGTTACAGTACCTGGGTTCATTTTCTTCTACCTTCTATTTTGACTCCCATAGTTCATTTTCTGGCTTTTGGTTCTAATTTTATTTAATCTTCTTTTGTTTAATCTTCAGCTTTTTTTATACTACTTAATTTTTTTTTTAATTCTTTTATCACATTTTTTGTTTCTTTGCCTTCTTTTGTTTTATTTTCAGTGTCCTCTAGCCTGCCTATGGTTTCTTCTCCTGTACGCTGCAATACCTAAATGGCTTATCTTTTGAAATCATGGGATTCTTGTAACTGGTTTTCTCATTTCATATTAACACTTGGACATCAAGAATTCATTCAGCATTTTCTAATAAGCCAAGGAAAATAACCTTTGTCCATGGATTTGGACCCCATTGTGAGATCCGTGATTCTATTTGAGAATTCGTTTTCCCATATCTGAGAGATGACAAGAAAAAGGTGGAGTTGAAAAGACAAATGTTTCAGTTAGGTACTTAGGCTGTTGAGGGTGAATTGCAACTAGATTGTGAGAGCAAGACAGAGGATGTTTCCTTTCTCATGGCAGATATTTGGTAGTACTCAGTTTCCTAGATTGCCTACGTCCTCCATCAGTTGCTGCATCCAGAATTAACAGCCAGTCCTCAAAAGCAGGTAACCAGATCAGTCATGCATAATCAGGTACTGAAACATGGTTACGCTTATAGTAGTAAGACAGTGTTACCATAGTACTAAGTACTATCCTGCTACTACCACAGCACTAAGACAGGAGTTCAGGACAGGATCTGAGCCATATGTTCTGCACATCTGATTCTGAAGTACAGGATAAAGGCAACAATTGTTTTTGTGTGTTATAGATAGACCTTAAATACACTTCACCTATGCTGTCCATTATAGGCAACTTTGTTAGGCTGCTGCACATGTCTGTATCAACCACCATCCATCTATGCGTCTGTCTGATGGGTCTCTGGCCCCCTCCTCTTCCTGTATTTCCAGGGTCTTTGATCCCAAGCTTTGTGGTTGCTTTCTGTTACGCACACCCTTATCTTAGAGCCGCTGGTAGTTTACTCTGCCCCACCATGGTGTTTCAAAGCACATATGTATACGCATATGTAATACTTCCTTGACTTGTCTTTGATATCTATCTAATTCTGGTAATGTTATTATTACAGATTTGGATTTGGTTCTTTTCAGGTTGTAACACCCAGAAGAGTAAGTACAGAATATTTTCACTAAAAATGAACAGTGTGGAACTGTGACAGATGGGCATTAATCTGTCAGCAATTACATTGGACACAGAACAGAACAAAGTTGGGAAGCTGTAAGAAAACATGAACCCTACCTTTTTTAAAGGAAAAATGAACTGGACACAAATTGAAAGCTCTAACCAGAATAAACAGGTTGTAAATCCACATTTTTTTGAATGCCTGCTCCCAGGCACCTGGGGCAGATGGAAATAAAATGTGGAAGTCAGCTCTGAAGAAAAGGCTTTACCCTTGTTCAGTTTCAGAGGGACTCTCCATGACACAGGGCCAAAAATCCAGGATCACAAATTGCTTATATAACTGTGAGACCGTTGGTAGCATTTTCAAAGAGCTGCTATGTAAGTGCCTTTGAGGGATGAGCTAATGGAGGCAGACAAATTTCATATGAAGAAGTATGACTGGGTTCACCAAAGGAATGCAAGCGTGGGGACAGTTAACAAATAGCATCTGTGCCAGTGGCTATGGTAGTGCTGGGGTGTCTTTGGGGCAAAAAGATCAAACACAAATTAAGAAGTTGGACTGTAAGAGACTTTCTGTTCCTGCAGATTTTGCCTTGCAGGGTCAATGTTTACAGTGTGTGATTTAAGTGTAACTACAGTTTGTTTTATTTCACTTTTCTTTTGCTCTTTTATTCATAGCAAGTACTGTATTTCTGCAGTGTTTGAGGTTTGGGAATGTCATAATAGAATTGTCTCAAACGTATAAAATCTACCTCTCTACGTATCTGTTTTGAATGATGTCATATTTCTAATACTAGCCTGGCATTTGTTGCTCAGAGAACTAGGACAGTTTGCTATGAGCTGACAGGTGAATATACTAATATGGCTCCCGAGCTCAGAAGAGAGCTGAACGTACAAGATTCTAAAGGGACAAAACTGTATTTTGTCACACATACCAAACATACAATTCATACTTGGAATTGCCTGGATAACTGCTTGCAGTGATGTATAACATATATTTATTTTTTCTCATATACAGTCAGGAGTATCCTTACATTTAACTGGTAATTTTTTGTAGGCTTACTAAAAAACTCTACCGTTTTTACAGACAGAAGAAACTCCAGTGTAATTATCAGTTCAATAAAAACATAAACCGATGTCCCATAGCAACACATATTTTACTGCTGAGAATGTAGATTTTGTAAAAATATCCAAAGACAGTGTTGTGAATAAGCAAGACTTGCGTGATTAGCATTCCAGATGCCCTCGTGATATGGGCACTGGATCTGATTTTTGGCAATACTAAAGTTTCTACTAATTTTACAGGCACAGTTGGATATTCTGAACTTCCAAAACCCTGGTCTTTTTCTTTTGTGGCTCGAAAAATGGTACCAATAGAAACCTGTGAAAACTCTTCTGGGTGAAGCTTTTATTGCTGAGCCAGTGCTGGGTACCAATTTGGGTGCAGCCGTTGGAGTGGTGCTGAGCTCCAGCTGGTCATGCAACAGCGAGGCAGAGCTTATTACCTCAGGCATGGAACAACGCTAATGTAATTATACAGCTTTTAGGACTAGAGATAATATTTCCAAGAGAAATCAGAGCTGTGTTATACCAGATCGGCCAGTACTAGCTCCAGGATCTCTTTGTAAAAGAGGATAAAGATTCTCTCTTCTGATGGATAAAAGGCTAGATATCTCCCTTTTCTGTGCCAATGCCTGATGCTATGCAATGATGCTACTGATATCGAGGCTATCAGTAGATCTCACCGCAAAGGTAAGACACGGGACAGAAATCTCTCTTTTGGAACTATGATGACTGGGAATATTTTTTTTTTTTAAATGAAGGCTTAGATTGAAACTAACTTGATATGATTCTGAAAGATAAGACTGGAGACATGTTGCTAGGCCTGAGTCAGTAAGAGCTAACTTCTGCATTATCACTTTGGCAGGAAAGGTGCTCAATTATCTGTGAAAATCATCATCAGAGACAAAGAGAAGGAACAAACAGATGCATAGAATACGTTTCTGAAAATGCTGGCTGTGGTTTGCTTCCATCGGAGTGTATTCTCATACAACGTGTTCCACTGAAAAGAAAAAAATATACAGAAACAGCTCTCATCGGTAACATGGGAATACAGTCATTCAGCACAGGTAGCACAGCTAATTTCAGAGTTATCAAGCTGAACAATGTTGCCTTAACTGAGCTAGAACTATCAAGCCCATGTTGTTGTGGCCTTTGTATCATTGTATCCCAATTGTTGAGCTATTTCTGGGGGATGCTTTCCAGTTACTGTCTGAGATATTCTGTGCAATTCTTCAACTGCACTAAGAAAGGTTTGCCAGGTCAAACATCACATATGTTTTCCTCTCAAACAGATGTACCCATCTGCTCACTCTTTAAAGGCATACTTTGTCTGATCCTTACCTGACTAATACTTGAGGCCTTGGAAACATTTTGGAGATAAGGAGTTAAATAAGAAGTGAACTGTTATTTCACTGGGACCTCACAGCCAGACAGTCTGAACAGGCCTTCTGCTTCAGGTCACTTCTATACTGCTCATGCCTGCATGGATAGAATGCATCTCCATCTGTCCTTGCCAAGGTGGAAGTAGCAGAATATTTTGCCCTACTTTCTAAGCTACATAGAATTTCTTTGTTTTTCTGGGTACTCTTTAGCCACAGTGTAACTTTGCAGTGACAGGTGGGATCCTGGCATAGCAACTCGATAGTGCATAGGACTTGTGTTACTGATTCCACGTACAGATGATGCCTGTATCTCCAGTAATTTTATCTACCTGATAAGCGACAGTGAAAACATAGTAACACAAAAGCAATTTACATTTATGTAACGTCTTTCAATCACCGAGATATAGAATTGTAACACTACAAAGCAGTGTGAAGTTTCTTTTATCCTGTCCCTGCCCAAAGACCACAGGGACTATACTTGGCATGCCTGGCAGGTGTCTTCTCCTTCAAGAAGTCCAGAGATACAACACATTTTCCCCTAGAAATCTGTTGCGTTTCCATGTTTTCTATATCACTAGAACATTGTTTACCTGCATGTAGCTTTAGTCTCATTTTTACTTCTGCCTGAAGCTTATTATTTTGTTGCACCTCAGTCTTCTCTGCTTTAGGCTGTACATCCCCTCTTCTGTCAATCTTTCTTGATAGACCATATTTTCTGCACCTCTGATTGTTTTTGTTGCTCTCCTCAGGGCTTTCTGCAATTAGTCCATAGCTGTTTTCGGAGTATAGTAGACAAAACTAGAAGAAATACCTCTTCTAAGTCCCTGTCTTTGCTGAAGAGAAGTGACTAATTACTGCGTGTATCCTATAGGCTACCTTCCTGCTTATGCATTCAGATTCTAATAAAATACATGTAGTTTGTGCAGATGAATCTACAGAATGTAACATGGAGCATTCATTAGATCTTGCCACAGCTACATGATACATAACATCATTGTTGTTTTTGTTAAAAGTTATGTTGTTAAACATGTTGCCCAGTTGTTACACAGTGAATCAATACCAGCAACATCCCAAGAGTCGTACTTCCTATTGCCTGAAGCTAGCCTTAAATCACACTACAAATGCCAAGCCTGATCATTATTAATTCTGAGCAACCTTTAGTCACACAACTAGTGTTCCTGGAGTTAGTGGTATTCTTCACATAAAGAGGATGACTACCAGGAAGCTGGCCAAAGGATTAGCCCTCTTTAATTTTGAACGAATATTGACCTATGTGAAAACTGAGGAAGAACAAATGCCAAAATAACCAGGGATAGCAAATGTTGTATATATTGTGCTGGTATGTCCATCCTGTAACTGAAAATCAAGGTATTAACACACAGTGTCCGATTGAAGCCTTCGAAGAGCTTGACAGCAGCTTTACTCCCATTGCCTTTTCATGCAGTTTTGGTCTCTAAGACGAAGCAGAGGTTCCTGCCCTGACTGGAGGTTTGGTGGTTATTGATAAGATGTTAGGAGACTGCAAACATTAATTATCCGTGCTTATAATTTTAATTCATTTCTTTAAGCATTGCAGCATCTTGTCATTAAAAATATAGATGCTGAATGATTGGAGTCTAGAGCCCCACAGAACTCGTCAGCAGATTCCGTGGTAGGTATTCCCTTTGGAATCAATTAAAAACATCTTCTACAAATCCATTTCTTCTTATCCTCATTTAAAAGCAATACACAAACAGCATATTTAGGCAAAGGAAAAAAGGCTTTAACATCAATTATGTCAAATTAGGTAAAGATTCTCTAATAAATTACTAAGCTTGACACCATATGAACATATTTAACTGAAACCTTGACTTGATATATTCAAAGTATTCACTGCCATGTGCCATGAAATGAATGGGTTTTCTGGTAAGTCTTTCACTGTTTTAGGAATGAAAAAATAGACTTATTACTGAATCACTCCTCCAGACCTACTTTTTATGCCATATTTAGAGGAGGCTACCAGCAAAATATCTGATTCTGCAAGTGCTTCAGCATTTCAGTCTCTTAATTTCTGTGACTAATGGAACTCAAAGGTTATTTGTTTGCCTCAATGTTTATGGGCTCCTATATGTACAAACCAAGGTCATCAGGGCTGTTCTGGGCCCCGTCTACTTTAACTAAGTTGTGATTGGTCCTGGAGTAATGGCAATGAGTGAAATACTAGTAATACTTCACTAGTTTTTCTGGAGAGACTAGAAACTATTTTTCCCTTGCAAGTAACAATTTTTTCCATCAGCTGGAAGATGGGCACAAAGGCCCATATTCTGGGACAATCAAAGAGCTGAGCAATGCCCTGGCAGCAGTCAACTTCTTCTCAGGTCCCTGTGTATCCAGGAAGCAGCCTCATCATAACCAGACTGGGCTGAGGAGGCAGATCAGACATTGCTCCACAGGTTCTTTATCCTACACTATTGTCATTAAGGAACTGTGCTTGTTGACAATTGGAGCAGCCTCTCTTACTGGATTTAATTTCAAGGTAATGGCTCTGAGTTCAAGGTGATGACCACAAAGCATGTGTGATTTCTATAGAACTTTCCTGGCTTTATGGAGTTGAAATCCAGGCTCTCAGGGAAGTATGCTCCAAAAGGAACAAAGTTTATCCTTGTTAGGTAATTAGGCTATGGAGCATAGAATTGAATAGATTATTCCTGTAAACAAAGAACTGATATTAATGAGGAATGGATATTATGGCAAAAAAAGATAATTATATTGTAAGAATTATATTGTAACAAAATTGTGTACAGAAAGCAGCGTTGAAGCTCCAGGCTATTTGTCTCATCAGTACAATGCATCTAAAGAATTGCTAACCTCACCTACATTTGTGGAACAATAAAAATATATCATGAAAAAATGCTTTTTAAAAAATAAAATGTAACCTAGGCTGATACATTCCATCCATTTATTAAATCAAGACTTATGATTAACATCAGGGTTTAGTATATTTTAGGACTAGGAAAAAGTCGTTCAGTACAAAAACTCCAAAAAATGTTTATTCTTAAAAAAAAACCGCGACAACTTCAATACTCTCTTATTCAAAGCTCTTTCGGAGTAGGCTTACTTCCCCTTTACCTCCCCTTTTGCTTTTCTCAAGGGTCTGCTGAAGACATTCTTTACTGTCTACACCCAGGATTAAGAAAATGACCTGGAAAGCAGTGATGCAGAAGACCCTCTCATGGGGAAAAGTGCTAGAAGAATCTTTAAAATGTTTTGAGATTTAAACATATATGCCACAACCTATCAGACAGTTATGTCAAGAGATGAACCATTGATCCCTGCTCTAGACTTATGGGAATACTTTCAGTACTTCTCCTCTGCCCACAGCCCAGGGCAAATCATTGATGACCAGATGTATCTGTTTCACAGCTTCCACAACGTGCATGCTGAGATTTCTACTTGACTAGTAAGTCTCACAAGTCTGGTGGATGCATGAATGTAGAGAGCAGAGGCTCGTGGCGAAGGTAATTAACTGGCCATTAAAAAGGAGAAACTTGCTTCTTCTCAGAGCTGTGATGGATGGCTTCCATATCTAGCAAAGTATAGAAACTGGTGTGGCAAGATATTTCGCAGAGGCACCGGTGACCAGGTCATAGAGTGGGGAATCAGGAAATCGAGGTCCTTGGTTAAATTTTGCCAGTGATCCTGCACAAATCACCTCACCTTCATATGCTTCAGTCCTTAATCTAGAACATGAAGAAAAGATACCAAGTATTTTTAAAACTGGTTTGGGATTTAGTCGTAAAAAGTAGCTGGCCATTAGAATCAGGAGACAAGAAGATATATGAAGTGGTCAAATGTTTATAAAAATCATGCAACCCAGAGAATCATGTTTGTGATTGAAATACAAATTAATCTTTAGTTTATACCTTCCCACGCTGTGACGATCATTCAGATATTAGATATCAGACACTGTTCTCACACAACCAAATGTATATCCACTGAGTTTTTTGGTCAAAAGTATTATTTTTTTGTATTATTTTCCAACACTTATATTTCCTATTATTTGCTTTGCTATTGAATGTTAAGAAATAAGACATTAGTATTCAGTTCTGTACACAGAGTCAATAAAAATTGTGTGCACAACAAGGGAAATCAGACTACTGTAACTGTCTTGATTGCGGCTGTTGATGCAGATGTTAAAAATGATAAAATAGCATAGGCATACTGTATTTCTCAATGATTCAGCAAGATTAACCTGTCTAAACAGAGATGTCCATTGGACATACCAAATGAGGTGTACAGAACAGCTGGAAGAGCCAGCAGATACAAATCATGGTCTGCACATGCTTAGATCCTTTTGGATCAACAGCTGGAAACAGGGCAGTACACCCTGGTGTAAACTGCTTGCACATGTGAGCCTTAAACCAAGATATTTTAAACTTTGAATACATTTCTAGGAAGGACAACAAATACAATACACATGTCACACTTCAAATGAGAAGGTTACCTCCAATTCTTTGATGGTTCTTGTTGTATATTTCTTCTGTAAGACAGAAATATACATCAATTAACTATCCCTGAAATATGGATCCAAATCAAGGTCTCGCAAAATATGTTGATAACAACACATACTGGTGGTGTGTTTCAATTGCATTAGTTGTTTTAGTGATAAATAACGTCACAAAATGGAATGGTTTGTTGACAGACAAAACCACAATGTAACAATGGTCTATTTAGACTTGCAAATGACAGAACACTTAATTATTCCAAAATAACATTTGCCTGTTAGTCTATGATCATTAAATCCATCATCCTTCAGTTTATGTGCATGAAACATTTATCATGTCTTCTACAAACAGGAGTCAGTCATCTAAATATAGATTTTTGGACCATCCATTTCATCATGGCATTTCATCGAAAGCCTAGGATTTCATTTATTTTCAGTTACAGAGATAAAGTGTTTGTAAATGATGTGATAAGACCATAAAGAAAAGTGAAGTGAAATTCAGCTCCATACAAAGATGATAAATACAATACGTACTTTGAACACTGGGATTATTGTGAGAGAAAAATGAGATATCGGAAGTCAGCAGCTATGTTTAAGATAAGAACTTTTTTCTCCTGTGAAATTTTCATTAAAGTCAGGGGGCAATAAAGAATTATCTGAATGATTCCATTTTTTAAAATGGCCATTACAGACATCGAACTAAAAAAAACCAAAGAGAGAACAACTGGATCTAAAAGCCAGCAAATTCTGTGGCACTCTACCCCTTATGTTGTGGAATTACTAAGGGACAGATTTTCAGCTACTGAAAAAGCCTGGAAACACTTCTATTGCATTAAAAAGTGCTCTGTTCAGAAGACGTGCGATTTTCAAATGCTCTTTCAAGACAACTAAACCAGAATCCTTTTCTTCAAACAATATCTAATCTGTGTGTTTCTGGGTGTTTCCAGCAGAAGCCTCAGCTTTCAGTTCAAGACCTTACTTGGGCAGTTTGCCTATACACATTTGAGACATTCATAAGAGCATTTAATCTGCACCTCTGGGCATTTTGGCTTCACCTTTGCATGAGTTCACTTTGGCAGGGTTTATTTCTTCCCTTGCCCCCGCCCCTTCACTCACTTTTTCTATTAGGCCGAGTGGCAGCTTCTCTCCAAATCACTGCACCCCAGTCTATTTGAGTGATTGTTTTTACTTTTCGAATGCAATCTAAATCATAACTATCATCATGAGAATGTGCTTGCATAACCCCTGTGGGACTTATTTTGCACAGACTCCAGGGTGGAGAACATTCTTATTTTATTTGCCAAGGTAAGAAAATCAGTTCTTTTCTATGTTTTTTCTTACCGCAGTTATGTAGCAGATGAACTTTTTTTCCTGTTTCTACCATTTTTGTTTTCTCCTTGATAAACAAAATCTAAAGAAGAAAACTAAATAAATAATGGATATACAGCATGTTCTTGGCTCCTGTATATGCCTACAGGTGTCCCTTCATCATATTCATTTGGCTGGCAAATTGGGAAAGTGCTTGCAACCTGAGGGTTAGCTTGCATAACAAAGGAAATTCAAGACGTGGCACAGAAAGGGAAGAAAATACTAGGTTTTGTATATAGTCTCTCTAGATGGCACTTTTTTGGGGGTCATCTAGAGATCATACACATATCTATCATACCAAAAACTATATTAAGAGAATATTAGGATTACAGAATGGTTGAGATTGGAAGGGACATACGGAGGTCATCTTGTCCAACCCTAGTAACAGAGACAAGGATTTAAAAGTGAGGAAATAGCAGATTTCAGGTAGTCTGTATGACCTTAATTTGTCCTTCCCCTGAGTACGCATTTAAACAGAGCTTTGATTACACGTGTTATACTTTTTTTTTTTCCATTTGGCCCTCATATTATTTAATGTACTGAATTCAGAGGGCTCATAGAAAAGGGATTGGATGTTGATGGCTTTTTAAGCTGAGTCAATTCCCTTTGTGATGTCTTTAAGTCTTTTGTTTGTAATACACACTACTCAAACCTCTATCACCAACAAATTCATTACACTTCCTCCTGCATGTTTATATCATGATCCAGGGGTGAGAGCCCATTGAGATACTTTGTCTTCTAGTTCTCATTTCCAGTGCTTTCAAAAGCATGGATTTCTACCTCACTCCCTCAAACTGGGATTTAGGAAAGGACAATGTTAATTCAAGCACTTCCTCACTTTTGAATCCTTCAGAAGTTAACAACCCTTCTGTATGTTTACTGCTCATCCTTTTCGCTATGCGGCTCCTAAAACTTGTTTGTAAAGCACCCTGTGAGCAACATCCAATCCACCCAGAGGCTTTTAGCAAAGTCCAGGTCAAAGCAACTGTCTGCTGTAGTCATACAGCAGTATCAGGGCAGCTCCCAGATGTCTTTGGGCATGTCCTGTTTAAGACTCTAAGCATTTGATATCTTACGGGTTCACTGTGAGACAAAGAGAAGTCTTAAGAATAAACTTAAACACACTGATCCATGGTGCAAGTGCTTCCTGATCCTTGTTACAAGTGCTTCTGTCCCCATTTCTGTGACTAAAATCATCTATACTGTCCTTGAAAAGAGCTGAGCTCTGATACTACTGATAGATGGGTCTGCAGGGCTATCCTGCCTGATTTATGCAATGTGTATGAATGATATTGTGAGTGGTCTTGGACTATATATATGTGGGTATTCTCCACAGAGGAGGCAAATATACACTGTGCCCAAGATGTCATAGTTGTATGAGAAGACAACATGCTTACTGCAAACAGAGTATTTGCAGAATTTACATTTTAACAGAACACGAGCATGTGAAAATTTAGTTTTTTAGGAGATTACAGCTGGATCAGATTTCCACAGGAGTGACAGAAGATAAGTCTTGACATCAAAGCAATTTCCTTAAGGAGTTTTAAACTTTAGCTCCAAAGCTCAGACGTGGTGGGGTCTCTCTACATGAAGGTTGCAAGCATTCTTAACATGACTAAACGGAAGCATTTTTACTAACTATGTTCTTAGAATTATCTAAGCCATTTTAGTGAAAACTTTCCAAAACCATTTCAGTTAAAGTCAGACACCCACCATGGAAAAAGTAAGCTGTAACAGTTAAATTATTGCAAACTGTAGAAGTAATTCCAAGTAGGTTCTTATAAATGAGCATTAGCCAATCTTAGCTAAAGGCATTACTTCTCCTATTATGTATACACATACATGAATAACTAATACGTTTACTCCTTCTACGCAAGTACATACATATTATATATGCATATGTAAAACAGGGAATTAGTGTAATCGTTTTTAATGCAGCTGGCAATCAGAAAGACACAGCATTATGTGGAGCATTAGCTTGTACTCTTTAGGCAGAATCCTGAGGTCAAACACTGACTTCCAAAGCCTCCAAATTTTTCACATAAATTTAGAGTTCATGAAAAGTGTCAGCCCAATGGTTGTTAAGAAAGAAGTCTTTTGTTCGGGTACGGCACAGGGCGGCACAGAGAGCAGCAGCCCAAGTTTCCTATGTGGCTCTATCAGATGTCTCATCCCTGACCTGGAATAGGGGGGAGGTGAAAGGTTAGTCCATTCTTCATGCTCATTCAATACTTCACTTCTCTGTCGAGTGCCAAGAGAGTATCAATTACTGCCAGTTGTGTGTTGCTTTTTGTAGTGTGGACTCTTGTCCATTAAGAATTGGACTGAGGCCACAAAACCATCTCACTGAGCCTGTTGGAAAGTCATCTGGTGGTGATGGCACTTCCATCATTTCCACAATTGTTTGGTTTGAAACAGGCACCTGGATTTAATGTACTTCATTACTTGAGTCATACAGCTTCCCAACTTTTCATTTGTGTTTGGAGAGGAGATGTCAGGGCAGGAACTCTCTCCACTAATACAGATAAAGTAGAATGGTAATTACAATCTTTCAGTACAGCCAGGACGCCTTGCAAATCTATGCTTTTCTAGTCAGGACCTTGTTGCAATTAAGGTCATGATACATTATTCAGATAAAATTGCTCTAGTCAGGCAGTGTATGCACATTCTTAATAATCTCTGCAACAATCTAATTTATGGGATACTGCAGTGAGAAACAGGCTGCGATGGTGCTAGTGTAACAGTATCTTAGCAGCAAATAAACACAGTGTGAGAAACTCTTCCTTTTACAAACAATGTAAAGGAAAGGCATTCCGTCCCTTGGGCAATTTCTTTTCAAAGTATTCGTGTTCTACAATACTGAAGAGATTCTCAGTGAATCACATGAGGGATATAGACAAATGCCATATATAAGTTAATTAGATTTGCACATGCATTTCGCAGACAACATTTCAAACACTTTGCCCTTACTATTATTACTTTTTGGTCTGTGTGCCTGTAATTTATCCTAAAAATGCAGAATTGCGTTTATAAATTGCATCTTTATCTAAGCAAGAATACCACACCGATTTAACTTCAGCCATTTTCGAACTGGATGTAGTTACACTTCTGCAAAAAGCTGCCATGGGTGTCCTAGAGGCCAGGATCCAAGTCCTTCCAAGCACAAACTTTCTGCAGCTATTCCCCTGCCTCTCTACATTCTTCCCTGTGACCTGCCCCTCTCAGGTCTCTCACATGCGCTGGGATTTCACAAGCTCTCCCTTCTAGCTCTTTGCCTCGGGAGCAAGAGTAGCCGGAACAGCAATAGGTAATTCAGAAAGGAGTGGCTGGTGCTAACAAAGAAAATTCTCTCTGCCAACACAAAGACTCCACCCCAGTGTGCTGCCGAGGACGGGGAGGCTGTGCCGGGGAAGTGTCACTGCGTGCTTGCCCTGTTTCTGTACCCTTATAGGCAATAGCTAACGGACAGTGTCAGAGCCAGGATGCTTGTGCGAGAGAGCCTTTCGTTTAGATTCTGCTCAACTGGCTTTGGTATTCTTACTGCTGGCTTACTGCACAATGATGCGGGATGCAAAAGTCGAGCCACTCTGTAAGCACAAGCCCAGTTTGCAGTTAATGCACGGCACAACGTGAGAGGCTGAAATTTGGGCCTACTAATTAGCAAGGGCCTCAAATCGCAGGGCTCAAATCCGGATCCAGACTCCTCTGGAGTTTCAAGTTATTCAGGTCTATGGTTTTGGCTCTGGCTCATCTGTCCTAAAAACAAAGTGAAGTTGACAAATGTCTCTCTTAGGCAGCTGCCCCGAAGGACTGAATATAGTTACAAAAAAGACATTAAAATACAAAAGGCTTTAGTAATCTGTGTAGGGTCTAGTTTCCAGTAATGCTATAAGAAGCCTGCCAGCAGTTTGGTGAAAAGGGCCTGCAGCACAAATCTTATTAACCAAACGGAATGAGGAACAAAACAGCCTCATTTCACACTCCCACTGAAGTCAACGACAGAACTCCCACTGGCGGTGCAGGATCCAGCCTTTGCAGTACAGAAAATGAGCACTTTCCATTAATTACCTGGTCAATTAGTTACCAAGAGCCTTTCATTCAAGAAAGTAACCCTGTTTAGCACACCATTGATGCACTATATTTAAGAGTTTAATAAGATCTTAAACACAAATAGATTTAAACCTGCTATTTTTCCTGAACATGAACCTCTATGAATAGCAGTAAAAAGTATAATGAATTTAAAGCCTAGTACAAACCATCTTCATAAAAGACTAACCATGCTGTATTCCAAAGTGAAAATTATAGAATACTTTCTATTTAGCACCAGGTCTTCATAAGGACATGGTGAAGCAAGTTTTAGTCCTCTCTCAAAAGGTAATAGCTACCTTACATGTAGTGCTCACTAACTGCTGGGTTCACTAAGATACCGAGGAGCCACAATCTTTCTAGCCGCAGTGAACCTGTGTGTAACAAAAGCATCCATGCAGAAGGTGAGAGAGATGTATCTGGTGTGCTTTAAATTAATGACCTAACTTGTTATTAGAAATACGATAGAGCAACATTATAGTTGATTTCATTGCTGATCAGAGGCTGCAGGTAACTACCAATTCACTGCTGTCATGAAAGTGCACCATGGACAAAGCTGGAGAGAATTAATTTTTTCCCAGGTTTCTCACAGATCACACTGATTAAAAAAATAATAAATTATATTGAAATTTTGACATTAATTAATTAATTAAAAGAACATCCTGTACAGGATTCTGAGTTATTTTTGTTTTTAAAATGTAATTTATGCTATGCCAATGATTAATTTTTATTTATTTTGCTCTTTTTTAGTTCAGTGAGCTTGTAAAAGCTTTTAATTTTCTCCCACCTTCCTTCACTGGCAACATAGCTCGGTATAACCCAGACTTCTTAGCAAACATTGATACACATGCCAGTATTCTGTCTAATTTTAACTAAACATTCAATAGTGCTAAGCTATTTTAGTACCTTGGGCCCACATTCTCAAAGGTATTTAAGCACAGAACTCCTGTGAGGATCTTGGCTTTATTGCTTTCTAAAAATGCTAGAATTCCCATAAGTGCTAACATAGTGATGGTAAATGAACAACTAATACTGCTGCTGTATTTACATAAACTATTATTAATTACATTCTTTCAGTGTAGAATGTGATTATTAATCATCCCATTCATTTCTGTGTTATATGCAACTAAATAAGGAACACAGTGGGCCCTTTGTAATTACTTACCCTTACTTCAGTGTTAAAGCCAAACACATTGTGACTCTATACTGGTTTTGGGTTTATTAAACAGACTCCTCTATTATAGGAAAGAAAAGAGGAGAAAATGTTTACGCAAGATTTTTGACATTTATTAACCCCGCCAAAATCTCTCTCATACAGTAGTCAATAAAATGTGCAGGATGTACATATGGCTATAGTAATTAGCACGTATGTCAGAGTAACAAATGAACTCTTTCTGTCAACACAGAAAAGGCTGGAAGAAGGGTAAATCAAGATTATTCTCTACTCAAGTGGAATCTCAATAATTAAAAAATAATTTACTGCCCTTAAATGGTACAAATTATTAAAAGCACTGAAATATTCAGGTCTATCCTCACGGTAGTTTGTACACTAAGTTATTACCACCCAAAGTCCTCAAACTGATGACACAGCTCTCCCCTTCCACTGCCTGCTCCCCAAATCTGTTGCATAGCCTAATTTTCTCTTGCTTAATTAACACTGGCACTAAATTTAGAATTGTCACAGCCTGAAAGGACAGTTTATGGTCTATGCATTCCTGTATGAGCACTAATGGGAATAGTGCTTGGGGAAATATTAATCTAAATTTGAACATTAGTTTAGGGTCATGTTTTTCTCCATCCTGCCCGGTATATTTGCAAGCAGGTGATATCGCCATAAGGATAATAGACTTCAGATAACAGACTTTTAGCCACAGGAACTCTAAAACATCGGTTAGCATACAGGAATATCATGCTTTGACTGGGTTAGCTGGGTATTTACAAAACTGCCTGCCAGGGGAGTCCTAGAAAGAAAAGCCAGGGCTTTTGGTCTTGCGCTTTCTGGAGGGGGACAATACTGCTTTATAAATGGTTTGAACAGCTAATGCAAAGAAACTTGTACCCCCTCTGCTATGGGGCTAGTTGAGGTGGGAAGTGCGAGCGTGCAATCGCACCCAGCTGCCAGAGGTGAGAAACGCTGCTGTTGTGTTGCTCCCACACTGCCTGCCTGAACACTGCTCTTGTGTAGTCTGGCCCATAAAACCCATGTCTTGAGAATCTGGCCCTGTCTCTTGAACTATCTGGAGAGAATCAAGCCTTCTGAGGTTCAACATCTAATAAATTCTGCCCTTAGGCAAGGAAGTGAATGGCCATTTAATCTTTTCTGCAGCTGCCCGGCAAACTTATGTAGAGCAGCATGGGGAGGGAGACACAAGCATGAGAGGTAAGTGATGATACAGAGAGAAGAGTGTTCATGGGCTTAAAGTACTGGGCCTAATGAGGAGCTGGGAGATGGCTATAGGCCTAAGAAGAAAGGGCCATGCAAATAGTAGGGCAGAGTTGGATGGGTGGGAGTCCTGGAAAATGAGTCAAACCAGGGCCTTGAAAAACATGAAGGAGGTGGGTGAGGGGAAAGAAGGGATGAAGAGGTAAAACACTGAAAGCAGGTTTAGAAAAAGTGATCATACCAAGGAATCAATAGGAGATGCAGTGAGCAATAGATCAGAAGTGAGATCGACTGAGAAAGGCTGTGCCCAGTGCAGAGAGAAGCTGCTAAGGGAGGTTCCAGACACCACCAAGGACTGTATCTTGGGGGACTTCCTGTGAGGCACAGAAGATATAAACCTGCAGTTTCTTCTGATGTTGGGTTTTTTTTTTTGTAAATTCCTCTGACACAAGGTTACTTTCATGAGATGTAACTCAGTATTTCAACACCTTTCCATGAAACGCATCCCGATGATTGAAAGAAAAACCTTTCAAAAACATAGAAAGTCTTCTGGTCTCCTGCTAGTGGTTCAAGTGTTTTCACGGGAAGCATTTTCCATCTTAGAATAAAAGCTATGTTTCGAGTCTTGTCAAAAAGATAGGAGGGCATCTAAGGTGTTAGCCTGTTTGGTTACCAGTGGACAACAGTTCTCAGAGACTGCATAGAACTCAGTGGGGCTGGCAAGTCCACTCAAAAAATAAATAGGAGAGGTGTCTCAGATACTTCCAAGGTAAATTTGACTTATTCCAGAGAGTGATGTTCTGAGATCTGTGTGGCGATCATTGGCACAGCCTCTCACACACAGGTTACTTGGACTGCAACAGCCAAGTATGTAAAAATAGTCTTCGTTAAAACAAAAATGCAAATTCAGAGAAGTAATAAAAATCCATTTCCCATTACAGTTTAGAAGCCCCACAAATAGACTCCTATCACTGGACTACTCCTTTTTTACGCATTTTCCATCATTAGTTATCATGCATGGAAAACATGTTCATGATAAAAAAACCTGTTATCATCTGATTCAATGGTCTGTGGTCAAATGTATTGAGAAAAACAACAGTAAGAATATATAATATCACCTCTATTTTTTTTCCCTGAAAAATAACCTTAGGCAGTGTCTCCAAACTATTTCAGACTATTTCAGACTATTTTTTATTTTGCCTTAAGAAAAAGCAATGTTCATTGAGCACTGTTGGCTAAACCTTTTAAAACCTTCTCATTTGGGGGATGCCACTGTTTGTCCTCTTGCTGTGCCTGAGATAGTACAACCTCATACTCTAATTTTCTCAGTCTGACAAAAGGTTTTTGATATTTCTTATGAATTTTTGAATCTGCATCTCAATCATCTAGTAGATGAATAGCCAGAAGCTTGAAAGATTCCAACTGTAACTCACCATGACTAATTTTTTTAAAAAAGAGCTTTATGCCACATATGAGTGACTCCTTATCTACAGTTTGCAGAAAAAAAAAGAAGTACAGGGAAATAAACGTAGCAATCTGTTAAATTACGGATAAAGAATGCACTATTTTATGGCTATTTATAAAAATAATGAGCAAAGCATCAAAGAAACTTTGTTTTTGAGTTCTAGTGAAGGAGACAGATTATTTCCTTCAGTTTTCCCCTATCACACAGAAAAAAGGGAAAATTTCTGAGGAGAAAGAAAGCAAAGCAAACCCATAAGTGCATGGTTTTTCAAGAACTTCTCTACAAATTGACCTAGGAATTGCTAGAAATGTTTGGATTTGTGCATAGAAATCAACCAAGCATGGGATAGTAGGACTATAAATCACATACAGAGAGGGAAAGGCTCTTCTGAAAATATTTTTATGGTATGAAGGCAAATAGTGAACTGCATATGAAATATAAGCTAAACAAAAACCCTAGGCCAAATTTTTGGCTGCTTTTCTCTGCTCAGTGAAAAGCACAGGTAAAACCACCTTAAATTATTCTTTGAAGATCTGTGGTTATATCTTTCACTGATTTTTTCTTTGATTTTTCCACTGGAAATTAATTTCTTCTTGGAAAGGGGTCTCCACATGTCAAATGCAGTTTATTTTAGAATTTCCTTTATAGTAGTTACTATACCACCTCCAAGTTTATGGAATTAACTGGTGCTTGAGGACTAAAAGGCAGACAGTAGAAGTCCATATAAACAGTATTGGGAAGCTCAGTAATCCTCACCCAGCTGGATATCTCATTTTGCACTACTGACTGTAGATGCAGTGGCTCAAACTGGATACATGGAGGAGGGAAATAAAGCTAGTTCGAAAGGGCAGATGAGTCAGGTAAAACAGAGTATGTGCCTCAGTTCATTAAATGACTGAGTTTCTTTTACATATCAGTCCCAGATACTTTGGAAGGTCAACAGAAGGGAAAAAAATCCTACTCTTCTATCTCCTCTCGCTACAGGTGCGAATCAGTGGCTTCTTCCCAGCTTAAAATTTGGCCTTGGCCATCCAGGTAATCAGTGGCTCCAGCCGTTATTGGTGACATTTCCTGTATCTGGGATGAAAACACTTCAGAGACTTTAGTTTATTCCATTTATTGCTGCCATAGGCTACAAAGAGCACATCGCTGCAGCCTCAGCACTGCTCAGCGTTTCCCTCCCTTGGCCCTGATCCCTGAAGCTGCTGACAACTCTGGTCTCTGCTGTCTCAGAGACTGTCTGCCTCTGCATAGTTCACGACATCCATGGGGATCCTGTAGCTTTGCAGACATTATCCAAGGAATGTCTGGCATGCAATCACACAGGGTTTTCTTAATGTATATGCTGCCTGGTTAGGATAGTCACAACGGATCTTGTAGTATTGCTTTCTTTCCTTGACTGGACAAGCTAACCTTGGACAATCAAGCACCACAGCTATTTGCACATCTGACCTGAAGTGTGACCTCTGTAGCACTCAGCAAATCTTGGTCCCTAAAGCAATTATGGAAAGTGAAAAGATACAATACACCTGAAGGGAGCCCATTAATAAAACTGCAAATTTTTTTTTTTTTTTGGCAGTGTTACCTCCAGTCTTGATGCTTTTGGCATAAAAGAGATCCAAGAAGTGAGTTTTTTGCCTCACAGCATAGGCAACCAGGTGGCTTCCCCCAGGCTCAGCATCAGTTGTGAAAGGGACTGGCAGTGAATACCAATCTGATGGGGATAAGGGGCAGATGATTTCAGCCTATGCAACTGTGGCATGCTAACGTGGTTGCCAGAGAACTGAGAGCTTTGGTAAATCCTTTGCTCATATGGCAAAACATACTGCTAAAAGATCCCAGCGATATTTAGAGTAGGAAGTTTATTCTTCCCAGAATTGCTTTTGTTTTTTCACAGAATCACAGAATCACAGAATGGTAGGGGTTGGAAGGGACCTCTGTGGGTCACCTAGTCCAAATCCCTGCCGAAGCAGGGTCGCCTACAGCAGGCTGTAGAGGACCTTGTCCAGGTGGGTCTTGAATATCTCCAGAGAAGGAGACTCCACAACCTCCCTGGGCAGCCTGTTCCAGTGCTCCGTCACCCTCAGAGGGAAGAAGTTCTTCCTCATGTTCAGACGGAACTTCCTGTGCTTCATTTTGAGCCCATTGCCCCTTGTCCTGTCACTGGGCACCACTGAAAAGAGTCTGGCCCCGTCCTCCTGACACCCACCCTTGAGATATTTATAAACATTCATTTCTTATTCCATTATTCTTATAATTTTTCTTCTGTTTGCTTTCAACATGATTATTTTTCAAATCCTAAACAAAAGAGTAAGACAAATTATTCTGCAGCAGTATATGAGTTGGCATAGAGTAACAGCAGGAGCCATTATGATCAGTCAGACAACTACTTATTTAGGGACTTTAGAAACCACTGATAATTGACTTAGTAGAATAAAACAGCTTCTCTAGAACTGATGGAGTCTATTGTTTAAATATTTACCACATTTGCTGCAAGTCATTTAAAAATATTACTGACCCTGGTTAAACTATTACAGATATAAAGGAATGGTGAAAGTGTGAGGTGCAATGGTGTTATTTAATACAGTTTTACCTAACTGACTTCATAAATACAGATTGTAAGGCTAAGATGGGGTCGGGTATGGGGAGTTGGTCACAAATCTAAACCCCAGTGGCAAACACCATCAGTAAAAAAGGCAGATGGAGAGTGGAAGAAACAGATTATAATATGCAAGACATTCGGCTGTGTCAGCCTGACAACCTCTCTGTCTGCTCCACGGGACTCCTGTGAAGTTTGCCATGGGCTCAGATCCATGTGTCCCTGATGCATATTCAATACCAGACCCCATCTCCCTCTCCAGTACAGGGTAAGTTGTGCAGACGCACAAGACTGACACACACACACACGCAGTCACATCAGCAGGAGCAGGGACCAGGATGCCTAGTGATATCCAGGGACCTAAGGGACGCAGTCTCCAGGTCCCTGGGAAGCACAGAAATCCTGAGAAGGCATTTCTAAATCCAAATCTTAAAATCCGGGCACCTTGTCAAACTGCGCTGAAGAGGCTGATCGCAGTGGTTGCTGTTCATGGAGGCAGGTGTGGGCTTGCTTTAATACAGCTACAGCATGGCAGTTGCATTAAGATGCTCAGAGGTTCCCCTTTTCTAGTCCTATGATTAGGACACCTTACTGGGAGGTGAGAAATAGGAGTCTGTAAAATCTCCATCTGAGAAAGGCACTGAACAATCTCTCCCACGTCCCATGCTCCAGTCTCAGAATTCAGATGCAAAAGGTTGTATCCCTAGTAGGAACTGGCTGTACTTTGTATTAGAGAGAAAGAGAGGATTGGGTCCTGGTGAGTCCATTGCTTTGCCTCCTTGGCAAGGGGAATGCAGATAAAGACTGGCTGGCAAATCCTTTTCCAGGTTTTCTCAGACAGGATGAAGTACACAGTCCCAGCAGGACCTGGCAGCAGCTGATCTGTGTGATTTATGCTCATGTGCTCCCACAACTAGTCTGTACGTTTGCAAGAGGTTCAGTGCTATCTGGATGGGCCATTCTTACTATGCATGTGCCGCCCACTTGGTCGCCATACATGCTGTGGACATAGCCAGGATTTCCATGCTGCTCTGTTGCTGCTCCAACTTGATTGTTGGACATTGGGAAATCTTGCTTCTAATCTGATTGTATGCACAGTCCTCAGATTCCACTTGAGCAAAATTTCACACAGAATCACAGAACCACAGAATGGTAGGGGTTGGAAGGGACCTCTGTGGGTCATCTAGTCCAACCCCCCTGCTGAAGCAGGGTCACCTAGAACAGGCCGCACAGGACTGCATCCAGGCGGGTCTTGAATATCTCCAGAGAAGGAGACTCCACAACCTCCCTGGGCAGCCTATTCCAGTGCTCTGTCACCCTCCAAGTAAAGAAGGTCTTCCTCAGGTTCAGACGGAACTTCCTGTGCTTCAGTTTGTGCCCATTGCCCCTTGTCCTGTTGCTGGGCACCACTAAAAAGAGTCTGGCCCCATCCTCCTGACACCCACCCTTGAGATATTTATAAGCATTTATAAGATCCCCTCTCAGCCTTCTCTTCTTCAGGCTAAACAAGACCAGCTCGCTCAGCCTTTCCTCATAGGAGAGATGCTGCAATCCCCTCATCATCTTTGTGGCACTCTGCTGGACTCTCTCCAGTAGCTCCTCATCTTTCTTGAAGTGGGGAGCCCAGAACTGGACACAGTACTCCAGATGGGGCCTCATTAGGGCAGAGTAGAGAGGGAGGAGAACCTCCCTCGACCTACTGGCCACACTTTTCTTAATGCACCCCAGAATCCCACTGGTCTTCTTGGCAACCAGGGCACACTGCTGGCTCATGGTCAACTTGTCATCCACAAGGACACCCAGGTCCCTCTCCACAGAGCTGCCCTCCAGCAGATTAGCCCCAGCCTGTACTGATGCATGGGGTTATTCCTCCCCAGGTGCAGGACCCTGCACTTGCTGTTGTTGAACTTCATCAGATTCCTCTCTGCCCAAGTCTCCAGCCTGTCCAGGTCTCACAGAATGGCAGCACAGCCTTCTGGTGTATCAGCCACTCCTCCCAGTTTTGTGTCATCAGCAAACTTGCTGAAGGTATGTGCTGTCCATTCATCCAGGTCATTGATGAATGAGTTGAAGAAGACTGGGCCAAGTGCTGACCCCTGGTGAACCCCACTAGCTACAGGCCTCCACCTAGACTCTGCTCTGCTGATGAGAACCCTTTGAGCTCTGCCATTCAGCCAGTTCTCAACCCACTTCACAGTCCAACTCATCTATCCCACACTTCCTGAGCTTCCCTACTAGGGTGTTATGGGACACAGTGTCAAAAGCCTTGCTGAAATCAAAGTAGACAACATCCACTGCTCTCCCCTCATCTACCCAGAGCAAAGTCAGTTCTGAACGCCAAGGTTGTGATCCTACTTGTTGCTCTACTTCCTCCATGCAGGATCCTGCATGGATCCTCCAACATCTCATCATTTCCATTCACTCATCTCATCATTGCCAGCTGGAAAGAAAGTATATATGTGGGTTTGAACAGTTCCTGTATCTGCCAAAATGTAGACTAAAAAACCTCAAAAAGCACTAGCAAAGTTTTAAAAGAATTGTAACTTTTTCCTTGCAAAACCTTTGTGATTATTGAAATGGTGAAATATTTCAGAAAGATAACTTAGCACACTGTGGCAACTTCAAGTTCCAGTGCTAATATGGACATCTTCTTACCTGAAGTATGAAAACGTTTATAGAGATGCATGTGCTTGCTGAAGATGCTGTCAGCTACCACTAAGAAAAACAGTTGTGTTTAAAGAACATTTAGTAAAACTGACTGGCTCCAGCAAATATCTGCAGATCATGATACCTCAGTTGCAACATAAATATAACAAAAATTTAATTAGTCTCATCAAGAAAAGCACTAACTTTGTTGCTTGCTAGAAGTGAAATAGCTCTCCTCGGTACGACAATGTCAATGTTATGGGTAAAGCCTTGGATTCTTGATGTATAGAAAGCAATATTTATGGAAGAATCCGTTCATCAGCTAAAGGCCATGACTAAATTCATAGGCTATCATCTCAGACAGATAAAACAGCACTCCAATTATGAGCATCTTGGCAGCACTGTAAAGATATATTGTGCTGACACTCTACAGATATATTTACCTGCATGGAAGTAAACATATATCTATATCTTAAAACTGAATGTAAAGCAAAGCAAAGGGGTAGTAAGACATGAAGCTTGAAGACATGGTGTGTTTTTTGACTGCCTTTTCCCATGAAGAAATCTGTGGAAAGGGATAGAAAGACCTGTTCCACTGGGAAAACAGGTCACATTCCTGGTTTTGGGGAATAGTCTGAGCGGTCCAACTCAAATGTTGTGGAAACAGACTTATCTAACAGGGATATCTATGCTATAGCAAGCACCTATCACCGACCATCAGGTATGACCAACCTTCTTCAAAGCGATGCCAGGATTCCCTTAGGACATCAATACCTTCACCTCTGTTAAGGGATCATCAGATGTGTAGAGCAGTGGGTTATGGGCCACTATATTACTTTATCCATCTGTATTACATTTCTATCACAAACCTCATAAGCCAGCAGTGCACATTCCTTTGGACCTGTTGTTCGCAGACCAGGCTCCAGTCCAAATCTGTTTTGTGGGCATCTTTCCATAAAGTGGCCTTTCATTGAGGCAACGGCCTCAAGTTGCATCAGGGGGTTTTAGATTGGATATTAGGAAACATTTCTTTACTGAAAGAGTGGTCAGACATTGGAATAAGCTGCCCAGGGAGGTGGTTGAGTCACCATCCCTGGAGGTGTTCACAAAACGGGTAGATATGGCACTTCGGGAAATTATTTAGTTGGCATGGTGTTGTGGCGCGGATGGTTGGACTTGATGATCTTAGAGGTCTTTTCCAACCTATGATTCTATGACTCTATAAGAGACATTCATATGCAGCTCTTAGGGCATGATCCTGCCAACTCTCACTACAAGCTGTTATACTGACCTTTGCTTTTCCAAAATGCTCTTTTCTCTTCTTACTATTCTTGTGGTTACCCAGGAATGTCAATATGTTGTCATGATGAAATGGCAACAACTGTGTAAGAGCTGTTTCAAATAAAAGAGTGGGAATGAAACAGGAGGAAGAAGGTAAGAGAGGGAAAAAAGGAAAGAGATAATAAAAATAATAAAAAAATAAAAAGACGACTTCTTTTTTTCATGTGTTTGCTTTTTTGGTTTATTTTTTTTGTTTGTTTGGTGTATTTTCTTGGAAGGAATGGTCACTTAAAGAAGAATTTTGTATAGAATTGATGAACAGTATTGAAAATCCATCAACATCTAGTAACATACCAGGCATATTTTAGTCCATTTTAAGCCATAAATTATTTGATCTGGAATCGAATAATGGGTGTTCCTTATGGAACCATCCTCAGATTAGCCAGAATTCATTTGCAAATAAAATATTCAATGAAAGAACATTGCATAAATTTTATAGGTAGCATAACTTTCTCTGTGTCTTGTCTTCTTTCTTTTGTCATTAAATACAACCTTCACCTGCTATTTTCACTTAAGTCTTAATAACAAGTAGTGGGTTTTACCATTTATTTGCAGGACAAGCATATGTAAATATATTTAAATGTTTATGTAAATTAAACCCAACCCTTAGGCTGTCAGAGTTGCAAATGTTGTATTTTGCAGCACAGAAGGCTAAGCACCTCTGGCCTAGAGTGAATTTTTATGGATGTGCATTGAGGGGATACTAGCATTATCTTAAGTGGTCACACTCTAGTGTTGCTCATGACTATTTCTTAGTGTTAATTAGGGGGCGACAAATTAATTTGGAAAAATGACAAGCGCAATTTGAAGTAGAAATTTTAACCTCCAGCTTCTATAACTGCCCCAGTAAGAATCATTTTCTGACTCTACCTCCCACAATTGGCTTACCCTCTGCCCAACACATTTCTCTTGATATTCGACCCCTCTGTTGAAGGGCCATAGTCGAAAAGGGAATCAGCTCTTAGCTGGCTGCTGATGTCCAATGTCATGTGCACCAAGTGATCTAGGGAAAAAAATATACTAGTTCAATGTTATTATGCAGACTTTGCAACATTTGTCACTGTCCCACAGACTGTTTGGTGGGATGAAAATAAGAAGCTTAATGGGGTTTGTCTGAAGCAGTGTGTGGTTAAGGGTAAAAAAGGAGCCTAAAAAGAGGGTAGGAAGGGACTGGAAGAATCTAGATGAGTCAGCCAAAATGTTTATTGAATTTGGAAGTCCACTAATAGACACAGCTGGTTGCTAGGTCAAAAACAAAGGCAAAGATATGACAAAAGCACGTAGATTAGTGCTCAAAGACGGAGTAGAGAATCTTTGTGGGACAAGGTCAATCTCCCCTGAGAGACGTGTATGACAGAAGAGGTAGTAGAATAACCAGAAAAAAACTGTGACACTCTCAGGTAGTATTATGGTTCCTGCAAAACAAGATTGCTCAACCTTTTGAAGTTTTCGTCCCTAAAAATGATATGAATAATAACCATAATAGCCCGAAATGAAAAAAACTCTCACTCAGTAGGTGCTAATTAAAAAGCAGTATATTATTTTCTGCCCGCTAAATATTGCCAGAGATATGGGGAATCTATTAATCAGAGAATGCATTATACCTGTTACTTATATTAATTCTACAGTTTTATCACATGTGAACTATCAGGCTATAAATTATACACAAAGCTATAAAAACCTATTATTTAAGTAGGCTTAGGTGAATGGGAAAATTAAGAATGAGTAAGGTCCCACTCTCTTAAAGCTAGCAGTCATGTGGCATTAGAAGTGGCTTGACCCTTAAGTTCCAGCTCAGAGATGTGAGTTTTGTTAGCAAGATTTTAAGGCCACTTACTGTTAATTCACTTCCATAAATGTATTAAAGCATTGTTTAAAGGTACTCCGTTCACAAAGGAAGACATAAAGGGTAAACCTGTTGCTGGTGTGTTCTCTGCTCCAGTAAAAACCCTCAAGGTTCTCCTTTCTCTTGGAGAAATTTTATGTATTCGAATTCCACATGTGAGAGCAAAAGAGTTCTCCAGACCTCCTAAATTTCTAAGTAATGTAGAAGTTTTAAAAAAGGCAACTAAAGGGAATATTTTAAAAGGGAATTATTTTTAAAAAAGGAGAAGTTTAGAGTAAAGAAAAAAGAAAGTACAAGTATATGGGTGAATTCTGGAACGTGTCTCAAAACCAAAAAGTGGAAATGATGTCTGGGAAAGAGGACTAGAAAAGACCATAATCCTTGACAAGTTAAAAGCAAAGTCACAAAAAACATGCCAAAAAGATCTGGAGAAGCTGTTCTTCAGTGATATAGAAGCTGCTTCTTATTCAAATCTATCAGAATAAGAAAGCTGGTCTAATTCCAAGACATGGTTAAGAAATAATAGGAATATTTATGTAATATATAGTGACTGTAGAAAGGCTTACAGAGTTGTTCCCATACCACAGTCATTCTTTAACGTGAATATTTCAGATTGAAGTGTCAGTGAAAGAGCTTTAAAATAAGTTAATATACTTAACAATAACAAATCACTAGAATTTAGTAGCATTGTTTCTAGAATTCTAAAAAATAAATATAAAATTGTTGAACTGATAATTGACACTTCTGATTATTGTTACATCTGTCTTACTGTCAGAGAAAAACAGATGGGAAACATAGCATCAAACTTTGAAGAGAACCTCCACTCATGATCTTGGGAAATAAAAGTCAGTAAATCTGATTTCCACAAAACAGTAGAAATGAAAAAACTTGATAATGAATAAATTTAGTAATGAAGTGAGGAATATGACATATTTGGGAATAGGGTTTTGATGAAAGCCATATTTTATTACAGTTGAGAAAAGAACCAATGAACATGTGGATATGGCTGATTCAAAGGATATAATGTGTGAGGATTTTAAAAAAGCATTTGACAAAATCTCTTTTAAAGAAACGAAGCACTCCTGGGATAACAGAGGAATTTTTCTCATGGGTTAATGGGTGATCAAAGCAGTTTAGAAACAAATGACATGTTTATACAATGGAGAAATGGAGAAGGGTTAGGTACCTCAAAATTTGCAAAATCTTCTTAAGATAAGTGCTGGGACGTATGTAAGTGCAGCATAGTCTGGATCTGAAAATGAGGATGAATGTGTTGTCAGTCACTGTTAAGTCTGCATTGTATAGACATTTTTGGCATAGTTTGCTCTGAAGTTGACTCTAAAGAGCTACAAAAGGATCTCACAGTCATGAACAGCTAAAGAATAACTTGACATTTCAATATAAAATTCAATGTCAGTGAAAGCAGGGAAGTGTGCACAAAATTAGGTTTTGCTCCAGGTATGTAGTCATGGGTTATAAACATATTTTTATGAGATATAATCATTGTGGGTAGTTCTCTGAAGGCATCAAGCTCATACTCCATGATAGTGAACAAGATAAACAGAAGATTGAGCAAAACAAGGTTTGTGGAAAATAGTTTCTCTCTGTAAGTTGACCAATTTATGTAATTTTTTAAAAAGGAGTAAAACTATCAGGAGGTGATCATTAGTTAATTATACTATATAATCACAGAATCACAGAATCACAGAATGGTAGGGGTTGGAAGGGACCTCTGTGGGTCATCTAGTCCAACCCCCCTGCCGAAGCAGGGTCACCTACAGCAGGCTGCACAGGACTGTGTCCAGGCGGGTCTTGAATATCTCCAGAGAAGGAGACTCCACAACCTCCCTGGGCAGCCTGTTCCAGTGCTCCGTCACCCTCAGAGGGAAGAAGTTCTTCCTCATGTTCAGACGGAACTTCCTGTGCTTCATTTTGAGCCCATTGCCCCTTGTCCTGTTGCTGGGCACTACTGAAAAGAGCTTGGCCCCATCCTCCTCACACCCACCCATTTCCATAATGATAGAAATGTGTGTACAGAACTGAGACAGTTATGCCCTCGCTTTTGAAAAGTCTCTACCCACCCAGCCGTTCCTCAGCTTGAAGATGTGTACTTTCTAATGTGCACTAAAGTTCTTTGTCTCTTTTCCAAAGTGTTCCTCCAAATTCTGGTTGAAGACAGTCAGCACATGAGAGTATCTCTGGTCTGTGACTCCTGGCACTGGAATGGGATGCCTATAAATGCTCCTGGCCGTCTTACAGCCAGTGCAAAGCAGGGTGCTGGCCCTTGGGTAGTCAAGAATTTCACCCCCACATCTCCTTTTAGCTGATGCTCCACCTAGAATTATTTGATCTAAAGAAAACTGACAACACATTTATAATTTTAAACCCCTTTATTTTCTGTAACAAGCAATCCCACATACAATCAGCGCCCTGAGGGCGTCCATGGGCCTTAGTGTCTTCTCCCCTGGCCCCCCTTCAGCCCAGCCTGGGGCCACCATAGGATGGGATCATCGTGGCCATGGGATGTTGTCTTCTGCTGCCACAGCTCTGCTCTGCCCAGCCTGCCACCCCAGAGACCCCCACTGGCCCCCCAGCCTTGGCCATCCCCATCCCCAGGGAGGCTGCCTTGTTCCCTGTCTGGGCTGGTGGGATGGGCCCCAGCTGCCAGATCCTTCCATGCAGCCTTCAGCCCCTCTGCAGCTGGGCTACAGCTCCCTGACACCTACATTTACTTTCTCAACCATATATACAAAACAGAGTCAGAGAAAATAGGGTTAATACTGCTACCCTAAGAAAAAATCACATTCTCCAGCCTAAGTCTCACCAGAAGTCCCACACCAGCGGTGAGCTGGACCTGAACATTTTTTAGATGAAGGCAAATAGGCAGCACAAAAGGGGCATAAAAGTGGGGTTTTGTTTATAGGAGGAAGAGTTGGGCCCCCTCAGTTTTCTTATTCTGCTCTGTAGCAGCATTGTGCCTTGTTGAACAGTAGCTTTGTCTTTACCCAAGAAGTGGATATTATTTGTCAAAAAGCACCTAGTGATTTCTGTGCAGGAGTGTATATTTTTATGCAGCATTCTGAAATTTTGAAGTATTAATTTAATATATAAAAATTCATAAACATTTCATCTCGTTAGCAAATCCTGAATCAATCATTCCACCTAAATCATAATTAAAATGAGGAAAAGTAACTGGAGCTACCACTCCACTTCTATATTTGCATAATACAATTAAAGTTATAACAAATTTCTCTAGTATGTGTCAGGACTGATGTTCTTTTTCTTTACATGAAATACAGATACTCTTAAGCTTTCTTGCCTATTTCACTTTATGAAGACCAAACTACAAAAAAAACCCCAAACACTGACCAATCAAATAATTGTGTAAGGCACTTAAATGTCACTTGTCGTAGAGAAATGTCATGTTTTGTAAACAGAAAGATAATCTCGGAGAGAACAGACTGAATTCCAGAGTGGGAATCCCACCACAGGTAGCAAAGGAATAAGATATAAATACAGAGATAAGTAATTTCTACTAATACCTGAATGGAAACCTGAAATTCAGAGGCATGTATTCTAATTCTGGATTTAGTTTCTAAATATTATTTCTTTAAAAGAAAAGACAACTTGGCAACATGGCTTACAATGTATTGTGGCCTAGTTAATAAATAAACACAGAAATCACTGGTTGAAGATATTTAGTTAATTAGTGGAAAAAGAGCTTTGACGAATGCCAGGAAATAATTTCACAGCCGAGGCATAGTTCTATCTGTGTTTCGAATAATTCATAGAAAATATTCATCTGAAATGCCAAATATTTTATTCCTGGATAAAGCTGACTGCCTTATTGTCTACTTCAGAAGTCAGTTATAGATGATGTCTACTTTTTGATTCCCGCAAGGAAATGACGTATTTTCATCCCGTTAAAGACTAACATTCACTTTGACCCTGTACTTTATGAAAATAAATTTAAAGTGTTACATTTTTTGATAGCACTACAGCTCTAAATTTACTGATTAATATCCATGGGGATACGCAACTCGGGCTGTGAGCTAGTTAAAATAAAAGAGTGCTCCTTGTGCTTTGGTTGCAGATCAAAGAATAGCAGGTGGTCACTGTTTACCCTGCTAAAGCAAGCCATTCGGTTAGAGAAAGCTCATTTTGGACCAAAGCTGCATGCCACGCCTGAATGATTCTACTCATAATAAAGCAGCCGAGAGTCTCATTCACATTATTTCATTTGAATGAGAATTAGCTACTGGTGATGGCATGTCCAGGAGCTGCTATTTTAGAATGGTTCTCTAGGCGTGCTTATTGATGACTCTCAGTCTAAGAATTCGGGAATAATCTTTTAATAGGTCCGCAGTTTCCACATTTGACTTTGCCAGTGAGAGTGAAAGTCAAGCAAATGCAGCAAAGAAAGGAGCGAGGGGTGTGGGGAGGAAGCAACCTCTCTGTGACATCCACCCTTACCGCCTAGCGAGCACCGTGGAGGTGGTGGGCCTATATATTTTCATTATGAAAAGTAAATGTATCTGCTCAGTGTGATCCCAGCGGACCTAGACAGGGATCCATGCTCAGCGAGCACAATGTCAATGCAATCACAATGCATACTACAGTGATCACTACCAGATCTTAGACAAAAGGTTGAATCAAGCTGAGATACGAATGCTATTATTTTTCTAGGTAACAGATTCCCCTACATGTACTTGAAAAACACTCTCAAGGAAAAGCTGGAGGCTTTTGACTGTTAGACTTTGCAGAGCAGGAGTAATTCACCCTACAGCTCTGAGGCCTGGTTGAGTAACAACAGGGTTGGGATGTCTCCCCTCGTGTGCAGTATGTCAAAGCTCCTCCAAAAAAGCGATTCACATGCTCTAGATAGTAGGGCCACAATTCTCTAACGCGTCCACAGCAAAATGAAAACAATCAGTGTCTAATTTCAGCTTCTCATAGGCTACCAAAAAGAGCTGAAAATTCTGCATGTCTACTGAAGCCACCTTTTAAATTTGAACTATTCATTTTTTATGTTCGGCAATTTTTTTTTCCTGTAGAAATATGAAATTAAGAATGGAAAGAACCTCTTATGATGTATAGATCATCATAGTTGGTCAGCTAGTAAGAGTCTCCCAAATTATTTACTGTAGGGAAATGGGAAAATGGTAACAGCCCTTATGTGGGTTCACTCTAAGTACCATTGATACAGAGGTAATCAGAAATATATTATGCAAATTCTACCCAGGCAAAGTTAAATAAATAGAAGGGCGTTTAAAAATTCAACTCTCCTAGCAGGCTTGATGTGGTTGAGTCAATATCTTTAATCCAAAGTGGAACAAATTTTTTAAATTAACACATTTATCTATGACCACAAGAGAAAATACCAAAACACTTTGAAAGAACCTTGTATTTTGAAAACATTCCAGATTGTGTGAAAGCCACTAGCGTTTGAAATCTTATGAGAGTTTGTGAGATTTGCAGCTTTACAATCACACTGATGGCTAAAAGAAATGGAACTGACCCTTTAGGTATGGAATATTTATATGAAATTTTCTGAAACATTTTACTTTAAACAGGATTTGGTTATTTCTCTCCTTGATTATTTTTCTTTTTAAATATTTTTTCAATACTAAATTAATCTTATAGCATTTGACATCTTTGCTGATGTTTAATAAACACATTGCAATCTCAGTTAACATCCTACTATTGCAAGAACAGTGCAATCTAATCAAAGGCAAATACAGAAACTCGTTTGTGCTTTTTCTTTTAGTCTAGATCAGATGGCACTGTCTCATCAAATGAGATTCACTTATTTTTTTAGCTTATTTTTTTACTTCAATTTCATAGCAGTAAAAACGCTGAACTTTGTAAAGCAGATTCTGACTGAATGATGAAAAATTTTATATGAGAACTAGGTATTATGACTAAACCAAGATCCAAAATAATGACTGATAAAAAGAAACTCTAGCTTATTACACTGTCAAACTTGAAATCCTTCCACTGACTTCCAATGAAATTCTTTATTAATGTTAAAAGTTTGCCTGATAACTTTCTTGGGTTCGTATGTTTTAAAACTACTGGAGCGACACACTCCATTTCTCCCTCTCTGATCTGCTGACTCACTCATTTCCTCTTACCAGTGAAGATAAGAGGAAGACTGCTGGGTTAGAGCTTTCACTGTTTTTGTCCCAGGCATCTGACGCTCCTTCCTTTAGAGATTAGGCTATTTCCAGCTGGGGAACTTTTAAAATAGCAAATTAAAATCTCTTTTTGCTTGATAAAGTATTTGATTACTGAAACATCAGGATCAGGTATAACCTCTAAAGTTATTGTAAAAGGTTTTTTTTCTCCCCTATAATATTTCTTTTTATTCACCCTTGAAAGAAATGAAAATCATTTGTTTCCAGAACAGATACACTGCCAAATTCTTTGATCTTCTCTGCTGCTCCCATTTTGAAGATTTTTGCTTTCACAATTAGAAATTGAGACACTTTCCCCTCTCACGGGTCTTTGTCATAACTTAAACATACTCTGGCAATAGAACTTTCAGCAGTGTATATATTCACAGAGTTTTTAACCTTCTTTGCAGATTAACACCTGACAGAAAGAATCATGACTCTTGAAAACATACTACCAACAGTGACAACTATTGAAGGATTCTTTATAATGATTGGAAGAATTGGGGATCTTTGTCAGTATTTTTCAGAGAGGTGACTCACAGCAGAAATTGTTGAGTAGCCAGCTCTGCTGATGCATAAGTGGCATGTAGGAAGAAAAGAGCAAGATGCCAAGAGTAGAGGAGGTAAGGCACGACTTGACAGGTGGCTGGAGACTCCTTCAGTCTCTGTGGAAGGGGAGCCACAGGAGAAAGGGGATATGAGTTGGGAAGCATTCTGTTTCATTGCTTTGTTACAGTGCAGGGCTTTCTGGCAGCCGATGGTGAGAGTTAGCTGTTGTTTGGAGTGTGAAGAGTCTTTGAGTCGTTTGACCTAAGATCATGTTTGGACACTGGTGTATTTTTCCGTTTGGGCTGGTAATCACGAATGTGGTCATGGCTCTATTGTCAGCATTGGACTCCCGTTTTGATGGCTCATTCTACAGACAGATGAAATTTGTGTTTGGACCCTGAGGAATATAACTACTCCTCCAATGGGAACTCTATTGGCAGATTTAGACCTCGAGTTGACTCCAAGATATCCCGCTCCATGACTTTTCTCTTGGAGATCACATTGATTGGGATCATCAAGAGTAGTTCCAGAGGCCCAGAAAGCAGGCGGAGCCCTCACTGGAGGACTGTCAGGCAAAAAATACCTGAATGCATCAAAAATGTGGTAAAAACTCTAATACCACCACAACATTGGAAGCCAAGAAGAGATTTCTTCCCCATAGGATTTACCAAATACTCCAGTTGCTTTCGGCTGCAGATATCTAGGAGGAAAATCCTACCTGGCTCTACTCCATGCCTGACATGAGATACTTGTGAGAAAAATCAGACTGCTTTCAGATGGACGTGGCAGCAGAAATGCTACCATATTTCTGCTTTGTTTTTATCCTTGTCATGCTCTGTGCAGTAGTGAAGAGATTGGTGACTTGGAGGCTGAAAACATGAGTTTCACAGGTATTAAATCCTAGCAGGAGGCATCATGTCCTGTATAAATGAAATACTTACTTCAAGAGCCCAGGCCAGCATCTTTGCTTAAAACAGCAGTGATATGGCTTGTGTTAATGAGATATGGGTGGGTGGGTGGGCCGGCTTTGGGTTTTGTTGGCTTTTTCATTCTTTATGAAGCTTATTGACAAGGTCACAGTGAGACAAAAATGACAGGTTTTATCTCTGTATACACTCACATACACATATATAATATACATATATACACATAATTAAAGCTTTCTGTCAGGGCACAATGTGAAAACTGACTTTGTTTAACTGGCAGATGACTTTGCTGATGGATGAAGTCAGAGCAGTTATGCATACCTATTTGGCTATTCATGGGATACTGCTCCAATACCTATAAACCTAAGTGGTATGCACTGGTTTACTTTTATTCTTTACCCAGAGAAAGTCCTCGTGAGTCATGTCAGACAGTTGGTTTCTCTTCTCTGAGAAAGACTTTTTTTGCAAGAGTTTGTCTTGCTCTGTTTCTCTTGCTCAGCTTGAAAACAAGCTATTAAAGGTGTTGGTATAAGCACCTGGTTAGGCTGCCTTCAGTGAACATACACGTTAGCTTTATCTTTTCACTTCTGTACTCCAGATGGCATGGTTAAATCCTTGTTCCTGGGTCTGGCTGGCATTGCCACACGGATATATGAAAGTTAATAGAGGCTTGTGTCAGATGGCATTTGCTTTACTGGTATCTTCACAATTACACATATCTTCGCTTAAGAGAGTGGATGGGTGATGTGGGGGTTGGGGAAAGGGGAGGTGGTTCCTCCTCATCAGGCCTATGAGCACAATTGGACACAATGTGCAGAACGAACCTGGCAAAGGAACAGGGAGCCAAACGCTTGTGACATGGGGCAGAGAGAAGCCAGCCAGGCCTTAGAGATGATGAAAATAACCTTGCTAGGACCCAAAGGATACAGGAAATAGTTTGTTGCTACTCCATAGTAAAAGAGTTGCCTGGAAGCAAGGATGTAGTCAATGAGGAAAGAGGTTGTGTACAAAACCAAGTCCTGTTAATTTGTCCTTGGTTACTTTGTTTTCCTTATTTGAGAAGCTGCATTACTATTATTTTTTCCCCCAAATATATGCTGGTTGTTTTGTCTTTGGTCTTCTTTGAGGATTTCCTTGTAAGCAATGGTCTAGACCCAATCCCACTGCAGCTAGTTTGGCATCCTGTCACTATGCCCAAACCAGATAAAAATAAAAAAACAATGGGACTATTGTGAGGAATGTGTCATTCTGTTGGATTGCAGGTGTTGGTCAGCCATTCGTTTTTTGTTTCACTAGTGAATAGCCTGATCTGACTCTCAGTTGTTCCATGACTGTCTCAGAAGTAGCTGGAACAGCTTTCTTACCTTTGTATGTGGACAAGAAGATGTAATCTTCATGCACAGGTGTAAATCCACACTGCAGTGATTTATGTAAACTCTGCTTCTTGAATCTGCAGGAATAATTCTGTTGGTACAGAGAAAAGGATTCCAGCTGTTCACTGGAGGAATGTTGAGATGATTATATTTTGCGTACCCTGTGATCTATGTTGATTGCTTATTGATTTTTGGGTGGAGTTTAGAGTGTTGGTTAGGATTTACGACATACTAACTGGCTTAATTTCTCCCCTGAGAAACTACTTTTTTCTTTGTGCTGTACTGATGGCAGCAGAAATCTGTGCAGACCCACACTTTATCTTCCAAGCTCTAATAAAAAAGGAGCCTGCTAGTGCAATATTATGGTCCGTGAGGGGCTCTGTCTTCAGAACTTACTCATCTGCTCTGAGAAGTGAAGGCCTCCAAGAAAACCTGATTTTAAGGTGCCCATGCAAAGCCTGTCATTTTGGGGGTGCTTTTCAGAAAGAATTTATTCCTTTAGCAACAGTGTTGCACTTCAGTTTTGTATGTTGGAAAGATTAACCTGCTTGTATTCAAATCTATGGTTCCAGTAAGTCTGAGTATTTAAAACCTGAAGCTTAGCTGAGGCTCAGCAAACAGCATATAAAAATAAAACAGGCTCATTTAGTTAGCTTTTGAGATAAAGAGATTCAAGGTTATCAGAGAAGATAGTGAGAATTAGGAGATACTCATTGTTTGAATAATGTATTAGGAGTCCAGGACACAAATTGCAAACAAATACGAGAAGGTAGGAACAGCAAAAAAGGTGAAGAATGCATACAAAGATATATATAGACATTGTTAGGGTTCAGCAGGTAATACCGTTTTATTTGATTTCCCCATTTCCCCTCTGAGATGGTAGTTGAAGCATGATTTGCTATATATTAATTTTCTATGTATTTTTGCCATTTTCATTAAATGTGTAAGTAAGTAAGCCATTACACATACAAAAACAAGAAAAAAAGTGACACCTGAGAAATAAATGGACAGAAAATAATGTTCAGAGAAGAAATAAACTGCTAAGTCTTGATAGAAGGCATAATATTTAAATGAAAATAATAGTAAAAACAAATATTTACAACACTGTAAAATTCCTGTTTGAACACTAGACTCTTTAACAAGATAAGCTTTCTATGTCTGGTTGTGGTTTCCACTATTCTGCTGTACAAAGAGAACCGTAAAAAGCAGTGCTAGCAGGGCAGTTGCAGATTCTCTTGGCAAAGGATGCATCGTGACATCCAAGGGATTGTACTGGGTGTTGTGCTACAGATACATTAGGAAAAGGAAGTGAGGCCAGCTGTGTAATTCTTCCTCAGGACATCTCAGTCCCAGACCAAAGCAGAGTCCCTGGGGGGATGCTCATCTGTTCTGAGAATCATATTGTATCCCTGTTGTACCCAGGTTTCCAGAGACATATATATAGCAGGATCCCTTACGCTCCTCTCACAATGAACCCATGTGCTCTTTGGCCAGACTGAAAAATCATGTCCATTATAATGCATTGTTAAGGAGAATATTTAAGGAGCCAAAAACATTTAGCTATTTTCTCATAATCGGTTTGCCTAAGGAAAAGAAAGGTTTAGTCTGAAAATATGCAGCGGATTTCCAGCTGTTTTTTGCTGCAGTGATGCAGCTGTTGGGAAGATAGAGTCCCTAATAGGGAGCAGGTAATCAAGTCATCCTTGCATGCATTCTCAAGCACTCTGTTATGAGCTTAGCTTTTTAAGGCAGATCTGTGGCTTGTTGCAAAAGGAATTCTATATCCCACAAGTGGGAACGCATAGAGGCCCTCAAAAAGAACAGGTAATCTGAAATGAAAGTCATACTGACCCTTTAACTAGCAGTGGCATTGCCACACAGCTTGCTACAAATGAAGGCTGACAAATTGTCTTAGCAGGATACAGGCTTTCAATTTGCTGTGGTCTCACATCTTAGCAATCCCAAGCTACAAGGATGAAACATGCATTTCACAGCTGTTATGGATGGACCTGTCCAAGGCAGGTGTGCGTTCAGCTGGAGAAAGTGAAGAAATGGAGGCTCCTGAATTTACCGTTCACTGGGCAATAGGAGTCCTGCACATTCCTTCTCTTGCTCTGGGGAAAGGTCAGGAAAGGGTTTGGGAAGCTGAGAGCATTGAGATGTTATAATTAGCATGAGTTCTTTTGCCAGACATTCAAATTCAAGAAAGTGAGCCCCTCCAGGTCCACTTGGAGAAGTTTGCAAGCTCTTTTCTATTTTTCTCTTAGATTCAAGGGGGAAAGCAGGTCTGAAAGCTGCCAGTACTTCTTTATTGGAATCAGCTGTTTTAGCTGAGGCTGAGCCCAGCCATATAAACAAAGAGAGAGAAAGAAAAAGAGATTTGTGGAGGCAAAACCAAAAATAGCTTGTTTGAAATATTCTCTCCTTTTCTCTCTCTGTACCCTTCAGATGATTTAACTTAATTAAGATCTATTTGGTCTCACAGACTTTTTTTTTTTTAAAGCAGACATGTAAAAGAGTAAGAGATGTTTTGCAATATTGGGCTTTGGTTTACTGAGTTTTGTTTGCCAAGATAAGCCTCAAGGGAGAGAGCACCTCATTTTCACAAATATCCCTGGAGACAGCAGGTGCTTTCTGAAATGTCCACATTTGCATCTGGCGAGTTCAAATAGCCAAATTAGTCAAAGCAGTACTTACCCACTAAATCAAAGATCCTTTCCAGCCGTGTCCCAGACTAGCAAATGTCGTGGACACGGACAGCTGTCCAATCGCAATTCCATTTGAAATCATTGGTTGTGAACTAAAATCTGTTCAAGTTAATGGAAAGATTCCCACTAATTATGCCTTATCTGTTTCGCTGCAATATGGAATATTTTCCTTAGTGTTCACAAGACATTTGGAAGTGGCTAATCAGAAATCTCCAAGATTAAATGGCCAAGACGGAGATTTCTGAAACACTCAGTTTATCAGACTTGCATCCTTTTCTGGGAGGATGATAGCAATCTGCCCAAAGATGGGAATGTAAACAGACACTTAATGAAGATGGCTTGCACTGATACTCTCTCTGATCTGTTCAGGATGAAGAAAATAAAGGTGGATTTTCTTGAAGAGATTGTACTGCAAACAAACAAGTTCAGATGCATCTCACTTAACCTTAGTTATCCATGGAGCAGACATCTGCAGCCATACTGCTCACCCCAGGCTTCCATAAGAACTAGGCATATCAACCAGATACCCACTCGTAAGGGCAACCTGGGTAACAGTCACTGTAAACGTCTGCTTTTAGCAGAGAAATCCTCCTTACAGTCACTGACAGTGGTGGTGAGCATCATGGTTAAGAAGAGCTCCTTTATGTATGGAGTTAAGGCCAAAGCCCCACAAACTGGCTGGCAACATCTGCCATGTAGCACAAGCTTTCTGAAAGCCACGATGCTTCCAATTACAAAATGTGGGCAGTCATGAAAAAAAAGTAATGTGTTTGCCTGTTCACAAAAGGGCCAATAAATTGTAAAGAGCTTGGTACACATCTCTGCTGGTTGTGGATGTCTTTTGTTATTCTACTTCCCTCATTAATCGTAATTTTTAATTATTGATTATTCCCTATGTGAAATTTGTGTCTGCTGTAGGTGAACTGCTTTGATTGCCAGCAATCCAAGTAAGTTCGGTGTGTCTGCCACACAGGGACAGGCCACTGCATGGGCACTTCATTCATCAATTGATTTCTCTAGGCGCCGGGTGAAATGAGCAGTAAACCTTCTGAATCACAAGAAAAATACTTCTGTCTAGAACAAAACCAGACAACGAATACTTGGGCAGGACTTTAAAACATAGGTGTAACGCAAATACGAAAAGAAGGATTTAAATGCCAATCAAGAGCAAAAAGAGGTGGGTACTATTTAGCTCAAGCACAGAATAGCATTAGTTCCAACTAGTTTGGCTTTGAGATGTTTCAGTGGTGGATGCATGGGGAGCAAAAAACCTCTTCACCTGCTGCAAGTGCCAAGAATGTTGAAAAAGCAGTTCTTCAAACATGTTTAGAAGTGAGACAGCTGGGGTTTGCTATTGTCCCTGCCTGACAAAGAGAAGCTGTGGTCTCACCGGTGGTGTAGTACACCATTGCACATGGCTGAAAAATGAAAAGAAGGGAGAATTCCTGGGTGGGATGGATCCTTAACAGGGGTGGTGTAGGTAGGTTGACTGTACCAGCATCGTACAAGTTGTATAGGACCACAGATAATTCCTACTGTAAATGCCACGTCCTCTGCTGGTGTGGCAAAATGGCATCTTTGCAAAGATTTGCTCTGCTTTATTTAGACTGGTGCCACCAGAGCTCTTGCAGGGTTGAAAAAGGCATGTTGATAATTCAGGAACTGGGGACAAGCCAGGCATCCTCAGAAACATCACAGCTTGGCCAGAGTACTTCCTGTGCCTCAGCCTCCAACTTATCTCCCAAGCAAACACGACCCAGCACTGTCAGATTACAAATGCTTATCTGCAGTGACTGGTGACTAACTGTGTTTTCACTCTCCTAAAAAAGTTAATTTGGGCTTTGGCAGGGAAGGGGTCAGCAGCACATGTGCGTTCAGGCACTGGCCGATGTTTGCTCTTGCCAGTGCTTACGGTAGTAAATGAGAAGGTTGGTTCTCATCGTCGTGAATCCTCCAGGAACCCTGGTGGGTACTGCTATGATAAACAATTGGACTCTGAATAGCTGAAAACTCTGTTTTGGAGTTTAGCAGCCTGGGGAAGTCAGGGGGAGGCTGGGAGGAGAAGGAGTGCATGAAACATGGTTGGTTCCTGGCATGTGTGCTGAAAACTTTGGAGTCTGAAGGGACTTGGGTGTCTGCCTAAGCCAGATAACAAGGCTGGGAGAAGGGAGGAGAGTTTTGTGTGCAGGTTTGGCCAACAGCCTTTGTATGAGGAAGACACGAAGGGATAAGAAAAGAAGCAGCAAAAGGAAGGTAAAGGAACATTTTCTCACATGCAACCACAATAATATAAATGGCACCAACTGTTTGTGTGTTGTTAGGAAGGAGCATCTAAAGGTTATGCAGGGTCAGAATATTAAAAAGGCTCCTGGCTGGCAAAGAGTCCTGGTTCCTGAGGATCCCCACACTCATTTTCCTGGTTTTATCCACGTCAGGTGCAAAATCTGCAGCAAAATATAACTTGAGGTGATGCCTTTGCAGACTGTACCAGGTCCTTTTTTGAAAGTGGTTGTGGTACCTTTGACACTGGAGTGGTGATTAGTATCTCTTACCCACCTCTGTACTCCTCAAAGTCCTTGCCCAAGCACTTTTGGCATCTACCTGGAATGCAATAGGCTTGTCAGACTCCATGTCTTCAGGCCTGCTAGGCCTTTGCTTTTCTCCTAAGCACTGAGTTTGAAAATCTTTATGAGGCACCCTGAGGGGACAGGTGGGAGACTCACAGTGATCAGAGAGTTAACGGCATAGATGGGATCCCAGAGTCTCCATTACTGGAATGACTGTGGAAATGGAAAATATGCTTCTGAGCCAGACTGTAAAGTGGGAAATGACAGCTAGTCTCTGGGATGTCAGAGTGGTAGAGACCAGAAGGTGACCAGATAGGCTTGTCCTGAAAGAGTGCAAAGTGGTGGGGAAATTATTAGAGCAAACATTCTGTGAATCAGAAGGGGACAACCTATAAGCACGATAAATAATACCACATTTGAAAGAGGCAGGTTTATTCCTGACCAGCCAGGAGTAAATTTGCGATTATGGCATTGTAGAATTTCTTCACACCATTTTTGGTTTCAGATCGCTTTCCTTTAAATGGAACATAAAATAACTTTGTAGTCAAAGGCCTGAAAAAACATCATTGTAACAGTCAGGATGATGAGGAACATGGAGGCTAATGCTCACTTAGAGTTTGTCAATGACCAAAGGTAGGGGTTTCTCACTGGAAAGCTGTGGGCAATGGAAGTCCTCCACCAGAAGGAGGCCTGGCCAGAGAACTGAGGCTAAAGTTTTACCCTTGTACTGGTTTTTGTACTTCAGATTTTCCATACAACTAAGCTGATAATTTTGATGCTTATATCAGACCACTTCACCTTGCAAAACAGCTTATTAAAGACAAGGTTAAATACTTGACAGCAATACTGTAACACTTTATCTCCCAGCAGTTACTCCGAACCCTACACTGCAAGGGCGGTGCCTCTGTGGGTGCAGTGGTTGATGGCGTCAGCAGATCAGTGAATGAATGCTGCTTGGTCTAGGCTGTATTTTGTTGGTTTTTTTACTCCCAGAATTACCTCCCTTGCTCAGTTCAGCCCGCAGCCCCACAAGCACTCGTGGCAGTATCACTGGGCGAGGGAGGACAGGCATGAGGATCAAGTAGCCGTGGGCAGGAGAAGGAGTCCAGCTCATACAGCATAATGGAGCCCTAGGGGAGGGCTAGTTACAGTAATTCAGCTGACGTCTGTTAAGTGAGTCAGAAAGAGTCCTGTGGTCAGACATACATCCCTCTTCAGTTTACACTCCTTTCCTGCTACTTTGGCACTCTTCATTGGTTTAATTTTGTCGACACGAAGGGGCTTTGTCTTCCAAGAGAGACCAGCCTTGAGGAAGGTGTTTCAGCGGCAAAGAGTCCACAGTGTGAAACGAGCAGGTACAAAAATCTGCAGACTTTTATTTCCAGGCAATGGATCTTATTATCCTTTCCCTTAGATTAAGGAGACCTTTAATACCAAAAACCTTCTCTGCACACAGACTCTAAACCAATCGGGGTGTAATGTTTAAAGGTACTAACGGCCTGCCATTAAAGGTCACTGATGTATACACAAACAGACCCTAATTAAAGGGACTGTGTAGATTAAGACAGTCTCTTTTGTTTGACAATTAAAGCTCAGAGGTTCCTTTGTACTGCAAAGTGACACAAGGGGAGAGCTGATATTCAGATCCCACCTTTGAAGGCCACAAGTTTCCAGCAGCTTTTAGGTGAGGGGCTTTTACAAGGCAGACAGGAAGTTCTTGTCGAGGTCTTCTATTTAGTGTGAAACTTTAGAAGAGATAAGAAATCTCAAGCGGCTGCTTTTCGGGCAAAGCAGTGAGGTCTGTGGTCTCTTCGAGTGGCAGACTGCCGTTTGTTATCCCTGTTCACAATCCACCCCTCCCCACAGACATGAGCTGGTGAATACTTCATAATAAACTAATAACGTCACAGAAATAACTAAGAAAAGCTGACCGTTTATTATTGCCCAAAAGAGGACCCTGATTTACAAGCCACACTATTGTTTAGGAAAAGTTACTATTGATCTACAAAGCAGTAACAGTATTAACAGTACTGGAAGAAAAACAAGCACAAAACATTTCAATCTGTCTTTAGATGCAGCACAAGTTTTAGATGTAGCTTTAAGGTTTCCAGCTACTGTAGAGCTGTGGGTAATTGTAATTTTAAAAGGTGGAATGCAGAGGGGTTGATTTCTAACTTTTGAAGGCTTAGTGCAAAAAATGAGGTGCTTATGACTGTATATAAAACTTCTCCAGACTGATTAAGTCTTAGACCCTTACAAGGAAAGGCTTTCTCACATGATTTATGAAACTTCCCACTTTTGCTGGACTTGAGTGTGGAGCTGTGCAAAATGATTCTTTAGAAAACATGTTGAGTGGCATAATCAGAGAAAGGTGGATGCACATTGGAGATAAAATAATTCAATATGTTAGCAATAAAAAGAGAGGGAAAAAAAGAAAAGCAAACCGGAAAGTATACAGTCCATGTGCTTTACCAGGAAGTTGAGATTATGGTCATCTGTTGTCACACAAATACTTTTTAGAAAATCTGTTTGATATCCTAATTTGATCGACTCTTCATAAAGTGTAATACTATGAGGATGTTCTTTTGAAGATTTTTATGTAGTTCACTTGTCATGTAATTTATTAAAAAGCCCATAAAAAAGGTAAAAATCTATATTAAACACATCAGGCAATCCAAGTTCCAAGCTTCTCTGATCAGTTTGCAGAATAAGAAAAACATTAGAAGAATAAGACATCAATGCAAACACCCAACTGAGAAAAACCCTAAAAAAGTTTTGAAGGTAGAACATGCCAGCAGACATCCTCCAGCGAGGCATACCAGGTCTGGTGCTGCTAAGCTGCTCAGAACTTCTGAATGAAGGTAAACTAAGGCCTGATTTGCACATTTTAAGTCTCCCCTCACCAACCTTTGCTTGTAGGTTATTTTTACATTGAAATGGTTGTAACAGCAAACCCACTGTGATGAAGCCCTAACTTAAAGTTGCCCTAGACTGGTATTACCTACCTTCATGCTGATACAAAGCAGAGTCCTGTCCTCAGAGCAATGGAGTTTGTAGAAGAGCTTGCTGCTATTGAAATGTTGATATCCTCTCCAGGCTCTTCCCCTCCCCTGTTCCTAGCCCTAAGGCCCTACTTTCTCCTTTACACTTGCTCCGTCATTTTCCAAATGTGTCCCTGGGCTGCTTTAACTCATTGAGCCAACAGAAATCTAACCCTCTCCCTTTCTTCACCCTCCTTGAATTAGTTTTCTTCCTGAGTAGTGGGTTAAACCAGCACATGGAAGGGAGAAGGGCTGCCCAAAACCAAGCCATAGCTAGCCTTGAGTAGGAGGTAGTGTTTCACAGGTGGGAAGGGTGGAGTAGAGTGCGACCTCCCATTTTTAGTAGCAGTGATTTCTACCTCACACTACAGGACTACCTAGAAATTGTTTTAGTGTTAAGAAATATCTGCCACTAGCATCTGGTAAAGTAAAACAAAATATGTAAATTGTGATTGTACTTCTCTAACATCTCACCCTCACCATTTTGAATGATTCAACATCCCCTTTCCCTCCCTCTTCCCCACTTGGTCACCGCTAGCTGGATAATCCCTTCCATGTGAACCGTGCACCATGGTCACCCTGTCTGCGAGGAAAGAGGCAGAGCAAAATATGAAGTTGGCAACAGCAGGAATTTGAGACTGTTGTTCTGAAGGACTGACCCAATGGCAGTCTGTGTTATTCCCATGGCATTGGGCAGATCCGGGCAAAGACCAGGCCATAGCAGAATGCCATACTGTTCCTGAACTGCCAGATCAAAATTCAGTTTGGGGTTAGTATATGATTTACCAGTTGACAGAAAAGCCACACATCATGAGAGAAAATTAAATTGAACTGAACATTTCCTAAGTAGAAAATATGTGGAATTAGAAAGCTGGAGGAGAGGTGTCAGTAGCAGCAAGTGGGAAGCAGTTCTCCTGGTGAAGGTTTCTTTGGCATTAGCCCTCCCTTTTCCTTTCGCAGAGGTGGAGGAGCTAACAGCTACTTGAGAAACATTGCTAAAAGGGTGGGGGAAAATGTTCTGCTTTGCCTGTGATGTTCCCATCTGTAGGAAAGGGTGGACCCTAATTATGCAGATTTCCTTAGTGAATCATCTCTTTCCTTTCTCTTACAGGAAATAATAGAAGGTAAGAGTGTTCATTAAGTACTTTGGGCTGCTATCCTTGGAGACTAGAATCTCCCTGGTAGAGCTCATATGGAATACGCAGTGCGAGCACTCCACATTAGCGTGCTTTGGTCCTCCACAATTCACTCTGGACAGCCACAGGAGAAAAGGGTAATTCAGCACACAGACGTGCACGTGTTTTATTCTAGGAAAACCCCATCTGGCCCTGGGGAAAGGGAAAAGCACCAGAAAACTGCCCACGTGACATATTCCCCCTGGCTTGAGGTGAAATTGTCTGAGCTCAAGGGGCTCCAATCTGCATTGTTTCTCCCCAGAATAGCTACGTGTGTGTGTCTACGGGTCTGTGTGTGTGTGTATGTGTGTCTGTGTGTGTGTGTGTGTGCCCGCAGTTGCCCTGCGGTTGTTCCCCTCACGTTGTGCTGGGCAGTTTCCTGTTCTTGGGTACTTCTGTCCAGGGGGGGCAGAACCATGGGAACACGTTTGCTTCCAGGACAAACCGCTTTCACCCTCTGCTCTGGCTCCTATTTTGCTCCATCCATCTGTCCTGGTACCTCAGACCTCCACTCTTTGCACTCCTACAAACCTAAGCAGGTGAGAAAGACTGAAATGACCTGGAAAGAGAGGGAGAAATCTCAGCAATGTAAGGCGTGATAGTGCAAGGGGATAGCAGTGCAAATCCTGGGCGTTGTTTGAGATCTTGGTAAATCTTGCTGTTAGCGGGCCTGAGGGGAGCTGGGCTGCCTCCCCTCCTCTCTTGCACATCTCCCTGGTTTCTTCCTTCAGGCTTGTGAAAATTTTTTTTTTTATTTCCCTGATTTCTAAAAAAGTGCCAGTTAGTAATGGCTGTTTTCTGATCTTGACCCACATGCCTGAGAGGCAGAAGAGGCACTGCCAGGGTCTGGGTGCAGAGGCAACAGATGAGCTGATCTGTAGGAAGTCGCTGGAAATCAGTAGCTGAACTGCTTGGTCTCTAAAAGCAATGCTCTCGGGCACTCTGTTATATACCCTCCTCCTTTTCTAGATTTTGATTCCAGAGAAGCAACAGTGGTGACATTTGTGGTCACATTCAAGGTTGAGGCTGTGGCTTGTTCAGGGGAGAGGAACAGTAGGCTGAGAGCTCAGTCTTGCATGAAACCCAGAGTTTCTATTTAGAATCATAGATGTAAAGCCTTGGCATGTTTTTGATCTCATAAATACTGGCATAGCACACTTACAATATCTAGAGAGAACGTCTGGAATTCAGATTGTTTTATGTAGTGTTTAATATAGTTGAGGTAGATGTAAAGCACTATGGGACACCACAATTTTCCACATAGAGTATTGTTCCAGGATGCTTCTGAAACACTCTGACTCCATCATCATAATACTATACTTGTTAAATAGAAGATGTTAAATGGAAACAGGTGATCACCCAGCGAGGGCAGGATCGGATCGTACTTTGCATTTTGACACAACGTCCAAAGAAGTGTATCCTGTTTTAGTGTTGCAAAGACTGTTAGAGTGCAAGTGTTTGTTATTCAAGTGAGGCTGGCATTAATCCCCGATGTCAGTGTTATCTGTTCCAGGCTGTGGGACCATGTAGTGAACAGATGTGCCAGTACATATGCACTATCCTTATGCAAAAATAGAAACCGCTTGTGTTTTGTTAGAGCAAAGATCTGATAGTGGCTTTCTCCCCTTGCCTTAGACAGACAGTACTTCTAGATTAAAAGACATCTGCAAATAGTTTTTGTGGTGGTGGGGCAGGAAACATTTTATAGGCGTTACATAACTGTACAGTATGAATATTCAAGCTACATTTTATTAGCGTACATAACTTCTCCGACATAGCTAGGTTATTTCTTCCTCTAAATTTAGCATACTGCAACACTGATTTGCTTAATATGGACCAATATTTACTTTAAGGGTCCCAATGATATTTTCTTTGGGACCCAAATCAGTTTCTGATGACTTGTGTGGAGATTGGGTCAGTTTCTTCCTTATATTTGTAAAAAAGAGATGAGACCTCTCTCAGTGTTTTTCCTTTCCAAGTTAGGGAACATGTACCAAAAGCAGACGTCCAAAAACTGCTAAAGAAAGACTAAAAGAGGAGGAGGTAATGTGGAGAGTAGATACTTTTATAATCACTATACAGAGTTCATAGCCAGTTTTCCATACCGAGCTTATTATGAGAGAGTTCCCAGAAGATAAGAAACCAATTAACTCTTTATTTTGGCAGTGATCATTCTAGGTGTTCTTTAATGGGCATTATTCTTGCTAAATTATGAATGAGCTTTATAGTAAGACAAATGCCATTATCAGAGTTATTTATTCATGGGCTGTCATCCGTAACATCCCCACACTAGTTTTTCTCAAAGTTTAGTATCGATCATTTGCTTTAATCAGATGCATCAAGGGACACTCAAAGAATCAGCAACTGCAGCTTTGAATATCAACATCTCTCTCTGGGTCTCTGCCAGGTCTAAGTGAGTACTGAGGCCATGTCAAGCATTAGGTAACAAGGGCAATAAGCGGGGGCTTACTCTCCTTATGTTAGGATAAGTGCCTGTGTGTCCCCCAAACTCTAACTTCACTGATGATTAATCATTCTGCACTGACATGCCCATTACTCTGCTTTTCCACTTGATTCTGAGATCCCCCAGGACTCTGCAGGGACGATGCCCTGAAGAATTGCTGGGAGTGGAGAAAGGTCTTGCTCACCCTAATGGTATTGACTGCTGTTCACTCTGTCTCGCGAGGTAAAATCTTCTAAGAGGAGAGTAAATATTCTCTGGTCCATGGTAGCTAGCAGGCTCAAACCAAGTCTAAAATCAGCATTGCATTTGACGAGGCAATTTAAAATGATACAATGTCTATTACTGTTTATACTGCTTACAGAGCAGACGGGAGAAAAGCATGGTGTCAGCATCTCAGCTGGCTCAGTAAGTGCTTGCTTCTGCATCGATCTACATGTGGCAGAGACTGCCTTATTTTCATCCTTTTTTCTTTATACAAAGATTCAGCTTTACTAGATATTAAATCTGGGCACGTGCAGCAGAAAATCTGCCCTCCTTTTTCTTTCTTCGTTGGTGTATATGGTGTACTGAAACGCTCTGATTAGCAGACCCTTCGCTTCACTTTAGGCATGAGATAGTTAAAATCTAGGTCTAAGTTAGTCACCATAGGTGTTTTATAAACTCAGTGAGGAGAAATGGGCATCTCTAGGTGTCAATGTGTCTAAGAAGTGCATTTAACAGGCAGCAGACAGGCTTAGACACGAGGACTATTTTTATATTACTGAACTGAGCCAGGCTATTGCGCAGCCCTGTGCACCGGTGCATGACCATCCATATGGCCAAATTGCCAGCACCGTCAGCAGCATCCCTGCACTCTCCCAAACAGTGGTCACGCACAGTTCAGGGCTCAGCATGGGCCTGACACGTCCTCAATAAGCGTATTAAATACAATCAGTCTGTTTTGGGGGCTGAGAGAGTTTAACCACATGGATGTGAAAAAATCAGACCAGAGTCAGAGACTGGGTCCAGTCCCATATTATTTTCTGATGTAGTGTAAACTCCTAGAGGTCTGTAACCAAAGATGAGCTGAATCCTGCAGTAAGTGTAATTTTGGAGGGCGCTATGGCACATCTGTGATATAGTGGGGAAACTAGTGGCTTCCATCTCAGAGTGGTATAAAGCAATCCTAAAGCCCTGCAACACGCCCTTAGGATGCAGATTTCCTATATTGGGATCAAATCAATAATTTAATGTCCAATCCTTAGGATTTTCTGCAGCAAATGGGAAGCTGTCCTTTGAGGATAATTCTGTTTTGAGTTACCAGAGCACAGATCTAGAGCAACTTCACTGAGGTCTACAGAGTTACCCTGGTGTAAAAGCTGCTGGAGACTCAGGCCTACTGACTTCAGAGTTTGATTCTCACACCCGCAAATGTCTTTCAGACTCAGGAAATCACAATGACAAATGCCAAATTCAGCTCCATACTTAGATCTGATGTGTAAAATAGGACATTTCTCTGTTTTCCACATAGTCTACCTGACTTGCCCAAAATCTGAAAGAAAAACCATGTATGTTCCTGTTTAGATTTATTACCAGGATATTATCCCTGTATAAAATATCTGTAACATGACACTTTTGTAAACATCTTCTGCTGTTGCTATTAAAGATTTCAACACATTTTAAAATCACGGTTTAACACAGCTCATTATGTTTTAGCGCAGCCTGACCTCCTTATCCTCCTGCTGGAAAAGACAGTAAGAGACAGAGTGTACATATTCCTTTTAAAATGAGATACACAATTCCCTCTTTCCCTCCCCACTAACACACTTTTTTGAATTCCAAAGTCCCATCGTTTTGCGCAGACCCATCTGCTTCTATTTTGAGGCAACTATTCTTCTGGCGCTGGAGTGCTGGGTAGCACTCCTGTTAAAGTCTGTCACTGTCTCTGGTTAATCAGCTGGAGAAGCTGCTGCTGCTATCTCTGCAGCACTCGGTGCCCATGACAGCCTGGGGAACAAGAGGGTTGGAAGAGAACCTGTTTCTCCCACATGCTAGCAGAGAATGGATCACCAAGGCGCCAGCCTTTTTTTCCCCCCCGCTTCTGTATATTTCGTGCCGTAGCAATAAATAGTCTTGATAGAGACGCACAGGAATTTAAGCTACGGCCAACAAAATGGGTCATGTATTAATTTTAAATTATTTAAACCGGAAATATCCACGGTAAACCTAAGACTTACTAGCAAGGTGGCAGAGACATTTAGAAGGCAGGCTGCGTAGTTAATTGGTATAGTCATTTTGCTGGTTAAACTAACACATATCTGAAGAATACTTTCATGTACCCTATGTGTGCATGCATGTAGAAATTCTACCAAAACAGAACTTTAAACTTCTGAGCTGGATAAAGCATTTCATTCTCCAGCCTTTCTAGTGAGAGGAAAGCAGGCCAAGCTTTGCCAGGAGACACAGGCGGCAGGTCTAAGCGCAGAGAGCTTGGGTCGGACCAGGCTGCTGCTGACCCAGCTCTCTGCCAGGCTGCCCAGCATGGATGGCTGCTGCCTTCCAGATCCAACTGCCCTTCCGAGGCACCGCGGAGCCCATGGTGGGGAGCATGCCATCTCCAGTCCCAGTTTGCTTAGCAACAATGCTGTGTCGAGCCCTGATTTACAAGGAGAGCAGCTGCCCGTGCACTCGAGGTTGAGCAGCCAGAGCTTTGTTCTTCATTTTTTTCTTTTATACAAAAGCGCTTATCTGGATTCCACCTGCATTCAGGAGGAGATCTGGTTGATCTGAAACTGCACTCTCTGGGGCACATCCACGACTTTCAGCGTCTCCATCCTGAGCACATCACTTGTAGACACCTCAACCATTTAAAAACAAAGTTTACAGTTCTAAAGTGGGCACATACTGTGGAAAATGTCACCCTTATTCTTCAGCTGTGCCTTTTAAAATTCAACATGAAAGGAGCCTTCTACCTCATCAACCTCAAATTGGAATCCTTGTATTTGGATAAAAAGGAATTTTCTCATTTTCAGTGATCATTTTTATGTTTTTTGCTGGACAAGCAACAAAGTTATTCTGTTTTATTTCATTTCTGCTTCCTGGGCTTTGTCAGGGCTTAGAATACTGTTCTTCTATAGCGAAGATAACATTTGATGAATCAAATGTTTGACAACATTTTCTTGCTTGTCAGAAAAGGCATTCAGAGCACTGTTTTTATAAAACCTAATCTGTACATTCTACAGCAGTAGCTGCACTTTCCTTTGTAACCTATATATGATGTCTCTGCCTTCCTTCCTGCATTCTAATCTCTGGGCATATACAGTTGTGAAATGTCATATATGCCATTTACACTTTTATTCTAAATGAGCTGCAGAAAACAGTCCTATCTCACTGGTGTTGTTTTGCTTTCAGAGCTTGAAATACAATGTGTTAATTGCTAGCCATTACTTATTTATGATTATTACACCAAATCCACATCTGCTTTTTTGTGGTTTTGAAATCATATTCTGGACCATTACTGTTATTATTGCTACCACTGTTATTTATTGTTTTTATAATGGTGTGTGTATGCAAATGATACTTTTCAACTGAAATTAAGACTCTTTTCTAGTTTTGATATATTTAGGTAGTGCTGAGTGAAATAATGACAATAATAATTTAAAGACACACACACACACACACTGCCCCGCCACAGAAAGACTGCTGACTGTGAAGTTTGCTCAAAGCATGGTTAGGGGGAAATTGTCAAGATACAAAGGGATTTATGAATGCATTTGTTACTCGCACTAGTGGGAGTCCCACCAATAAATCCCTTGGGATGAATGTAAGCCTACATTCTTCAATGTTAGTGGAGCAGACCTTATCTTCAGCAATCATTTTATTTCCACACTTTAATGTTCCCATTCTATAGTGCAGCTCTCTATAATTTTTCTAAAAGATTTTTGTTGGTCTTGATCAAGTGTGTTAGTTTATAAATGGTGGAGAGGTGCAGACTACAAGGAAAGATGCAATGAGTCATGCTGTCTCCTAGAAACCAGACAGCAAATAGCTTTCAACAACTATTTCAGCCTTTCCAAATACCCTCCACTCCAGTACTCTCTCAAGACGTAATACAGACTTCTGCATCACCTGTATATTCACCTGCCCAGGAAAATTTGGGAAGCAACTGTAACGAAACAAAGTTGGAGTCCTTCAGTATATACCCAGAGAAATGAGACTGACAGTAAAAAAAAAGGTAAGAGGATGATGACAAAATAGGTAGGTAAGGGAAAAATTTCCTCAGCAATTTAGCCCAGTCTGAATGTGGGCTTCTGCCAACAGCAGCGGTTCAGCTCTTCCCCCATGTCTCTGACCACACATTCCTTTCCCTTGGGGCAGCACTGGCTGCCATATTACCAACCCTATGAACAAGCTGAATTGTCTGAAAAACATACAGAAAAAAAGAGATTATTTTTCTGTGTTGTGAAGCTATGCAATTGCTACTGCCAACACAAGAGATGCATCAAGAACATAAGGCAGGAAGCGCGGGGGAAAGGCTGATTTAGGCTGCTGTGCGGTCTAAGATTGCTCACTGAGAAATTACACCCTCAGCTAGAGTGGTTTGTTTTGAAGGAACAAGTTTTTCATTTTACTAAATAGACAAGCTGAGCCTAGAGAGGGCCTGGGGTAACTCCATGGACAGTTGAGAATGGCATTGTTGCAAGAGCGATTCCAGGGACTTGTCTCCTTCCCCCACGTGCTGTCCATGGTGCAGAGGTATTGCAGATGATGTAGGATACTACACCGAATATTGCACAGTGACTCTAGTCAGATCCACCACTCAGTGAAGAGTAAGGGTCTGCTGGGTAGCATTCAGTTATTACCCTGAGACACGAACAGGAGAAGGTCCAAAAGCTGGCAGTATGCAAAGACTCCTTAGGCCTGAGTCTGGAATAGAGATTGAAACTCATTGAAAAGTCACTCCCAAAAGCACTTGTGTTGTCTTCTCCAGCTGCCTGTCCACACAAAATAAGGCTTCCTCCTAGGACTCCCATGAGATAGGCTGGGATTTTTATTCCCATTTAGCAGATAGGAAAACTAAGATAAAGAACATAAGTAATTTACCTAAAAAAGTGGAGTAAACCTTCATAAGTATTAATGTTACTGGACCCGAGAGACTGAGACCCTCATTTCTGTGCCCTGATGATCCGTCCATGTCTCTCTAAATCCTGTAGCAATAGTTTCTATGGCAATGACCTACAAGAAAAAAGTTATATTTGCATATGCCTTTACTGATCTTGCATTTCCTTCAAATTCTATTAGAACAGATTAGTAATAGAGAATAAACATTGGAGAAGCCCTGTGTGGAAATTATGGAGAGCGCCAACCCCTTCTCTTTTCCCAGCTGCAATGCTCCTGAGAGCCCTGGCATCAAGTCCAAAGCTGCAATGACTCTCAGGGGTCTGAGTCAGCCGTAGCACAAGTACACTAAAGAGCTCGAGGCACTCTCCTCCCTCTTACTGAAGCAAGTGTAAGGAGCATGATACCACTGACACCTGCCTGTGACCCACTGTGTCCCTGAGCTGCTCAGATGTATATGCCCTGCTCAGAGTAGCTTCCGCAGCTGTTCTTGCAGGGGACCCTTCTTATAGGTGGCCACAGAAGTATGGCCAAAAATTTGTGGTGTGTTCTTTGAAGATGAAATTATGAAAATAAAGTCATTAAACGCGCAGATGATAGAGGCTGAACTGAACATTCTTTGTATAAACGGAGTTTATACGCATATTCGATTATAGCTAGTTTACCATACTGGTAGCAATGTGTCTTACACTGTCATCACAAAACAGATCTTTTTCTGTGTTTTGCCTAAGAACTTGCTCTAAAATCCTATCTGCTTTGCCTCCCTATCCAGCTTTTTGTGGGGGGGTGTGTGAAGGGAGTCTTCAGTAGGTTCTTGACACTGTGGATGAGGTTACCAAGATACAGCAATCTGGAATGTGTTCTCAGGTTTCCAGGACGGGGGTAAGCCTGATCTTGAAAGGTCTGGGAGGATGATCTATTCATCTTCCCTGAGGATGTTTTGTTTCTCACAGAACCAGTCTCTTCTTTCTGTTTGCTTCTACTCTGAGGTCGTAATCCCCTGTTTGTGATACCAGCAGGATTCCCACAGCAACAGATTATGATGTCGCAAGCAGAGATTTATGAAGCCATAGGAAAGAGAAGCAGGAAGAAGGGCTCTGTTGTGAGACGGCCCTGTCTGCAAAATCTTTTTGTAGTAATTACCCAAGTGGGAGGAAGCCCATCTCATAGAAGTTATAACAGAAGTTATATTTTAACCATCTAAGTGACTGGTTATCAAAGTGCGACTGAGTATGGATATTCAAGAGCAGGTTTTCTGCTTTAAAGCCCATTCATAAATCCTGACTGAATACACCCAAACCCTTTGAAGTGATTTCACAAACATTGCTAACAAAAGGAGGAGAATGCACTGGCATGGACAACAACTGTATCAAATATCTCTGTAAAATGAAGGAAGAGACACTGGGAGCTTCAGAAGGCTGCTCAAGGGACATCCTAAGCAGTGACCAGGCCTGAAGTGGAACCGCCCCTTTCACAGCCTCATGGCAAGCAGGGAAGTACAGAGTATGCAGTTTTCCAGAGAAGTCGTTGGTTCTCCGTGAAGACTTCCTTGGCCTTGTCTTGGCTGGGTTGCCTCACTTTGGGCAACACTCTGTGCCCACTGCAGACACATTAATGAGGCAAGAACTCTAAGACAGAACTCTGTGGGACTTTGCCCCTCAGTGGGTGAGCTGTAGGGCTTCAGCTCTCATGGCTGGTCAGCCACATGCTGTGGTGTTGGGCCTATCTGGGAAATTCACCCTCTCTGCCCATCTATCCCACCCTTGTGCTGAACACAGAAGACGGTAGATTCAACTGCCCAGCTGGATCTAGCACCTGGCTCAACAGAAAAACAGAGTGGCTTTGGAGTGCTGTGTGGATGGAAGGGGTCTGTTTGCTGGTGTACATTTTGGGAACAAAGTGTGCGGGGTTTGCTCTCAGTGTGTGACCCTTGACTGGACTGCACACTCTTCCCTAACTTGTCCTTACTTGTCCTTACCTCAAAGTGACTGGAATTTTGTTTTGAATCTAGCTTGCACAGTGACTAGCAGGCATTTGTTCTGGCATTTTACTGAGATGTAACCAAACGTGACTTGTAGAAGAAATTCCTCAGCAACGGCACTTGTGCCCTTTTAGTGGGATTTTAGTCCAAGTTGTGGACCTCAGCTTTCCCTGTGGTTTAGCTTTGGGTTGAAATCAAACCAGAAGAAGCACATTTTCCAGATCAAAATCAGGTGCTGCAAAGAATAGCTGAATTTCTGAAAGAACATCTGAAATGCAAAATTACCTTGTCTTCCATATGAGATTTCTACCAGGTCAGTACAACTGAAACCTCCTCCGATTTCAAAAATGTAAAAGAAGATCTATTTTTCTTCCAATTATTTTCAAGCAAAAAAGCCCTTCTGAAAATCACATTGAAAACTGTTAAGTTGGTGTCAAGTCACCCAATAGTTGCAAGCCCATTGCTGATTTTCCCCGTGGTCACAAACCATACAGGAACAGATAAAAAGACAAGAGTCTTGTAGTCATACAAGTCACACAAACCACGCCTTCATGAAAACAGTTTTTTTTTCTGCTACAGGCATAGGCTGCAATTTTACTGTGACACGAGTCAGTGATGTCACTAAAAGATCCCAGCATCTTTCTGCATCTGCTGTTCACCACTACCCTCCCACTGCTCTTTCTGTAATCCTGGCAAAACCATTCATGTGAACTCTCCTATGAACTTGATCAGAGAAATTGTGGCATAAAGACAGGAACAAGCAGCCTACAGTGGTAGGTGCAAGATCACTTTGGCTGGCATGAGTTCTGACTGATACTGACTTAAAGAGCATATGAAATCACAGTTATATTTGCACATCTGTGTGTTGGCTTAAATTCTCCTCGTACTGTTGCTTGTAGAGATTATAACTCTACAAAATTAAAATTTACCAAAAATGTTTAACAGGCCTATCATAAAATACTAATTCTGGAACCAGCTGAGTCTTGATTTCAGTCTCAGATCTTCTCTCCACACCCACTCCAGTTTGGACATCATTGGAACATTCATCATTTGACCTGAAGTCAGCCTTTGACCTTCATACATGCAGGATCAATGTCGGGTCACAGAGCATTCAGAGGGTTTGGTAACTGCTGCTAGACTTTCAAGACAACTCTGATTATGATACTTGATTTACTACTTCTTGCTGGAATTGTATAGACATTCTGATTATGAACAAGCACTAAACAGCTGTGGCACTAAAAGAGATGGGCAGACACAGCAGGCAGAGCCAATACGCGGTGCTTGATGCAATTCCCTAAGACTATTACTGATATATGCTTTAGTGTCATTTGCTTGAAGAAGTTCATTCAAAACAACATTATTTAAAAAACTGTACAGAATTAAGTAACAATCTCACTGATATTTTTAGAGTTCCTCATTTCTTGAAAAATGAGTAGTCATGCTATTTTGAATTCATCACAAGCTCAGCCAGTAAGTAAAAAAAAACCAAAACCTGAAAGAATATATTAATTTGTGCTCAAATTTCCAAAGTTCATGGGTTCTTATTTTGCTTTGTTTAAGACTACTGCATCCTCAGTCCCAGAATAAAGCATACACAAGTGTGTTAAAAAAGATTAATTTCTAAATACTTTGAATGCCAAGTGGGAAATGCATAAAGAAACAAAAAAGTTACTTTCTTCAACATGTCTTACATTAGGCTTACACCCACACTTTCCTTAAATAACTCTTATATTGGAACTCCAGCTATTTTCTTTGTATATCTCTCAGCCCACACTAATGGTTCTGAGGACCTGTAAAGTCCTGCCATTTGAGGATGTGAATTGTCTTCTTTACAAATATGATAAGATCACAATAAGTAGGTAGGTTTCATGATCTCCATTTCAGAGATGTGGGTCCTGAGGCACAGAAGGTGAAGTGACATTCCCAAGGACTTCAGAGGAAGCCAGTGAGAGAGATGAGAAGCCCAGTGTTCCTGACCTCCTTGTCCAGCTTACTAATCACAAAACCGCATGTCTTCTGCGTATCTCAGAGATTTTTCCATTACTGCTGGAGAACTCACTGTTCAGAGGTGCCCCTGTGTTGGTTCTTTCTGCAAAATTCTCTGTGTAGCAAGCATAATTTAACAAAGGTTTTGAGGCGAACAGTGAAAGGGCCAGAATCGAATTTCTGCCACTTTAGACTTAGGAAATACAAGAGGTATGTTCCTGCTGGGTGGGTCCCTGACAGCCGCTTATCACAACATCAGGTCTTCTTCCCTTTGGTAACAGCCCAGGGCATGTACCTGGGACAGGTAAAGATCTGTAAGGCTGAAGGACCTGGGCACTAGTGCTAATTTTCTTGCTGGGCATAGGTGCTACCTAGACTGTGTGTGCTCCAGTGATTGCAGAAGTGCCAGAGCTGAGCACATTTTGGCAAGCCACAAAGGATATGACCCCCTGGGAACCAGTTCATAACATTTACAGCAGCCTTCAAGCTGCTCTAGTTTAGTTTGTAAAGACAAGAATTAGGGGGTAGTAAGAAACTCCGTTACGCCTCTCTCCTGATTGGAAAAGCAAATAAGTCCGTTGCCTATGAAAGAAGGTCTATCTACCTGTGACAACGCTTATCTAGATTCCAAAGGCATTCCATGTACAGTCCTATATTTTTTCTGGATTCCCTTGAATTCAGTTCAGGACCAAGAACAAAGATGCATTTCTTGGGTTTCTCAAAGTTTGTTTCACTAGTCAGGTATGATGGTTCTTCCAGGATTTTTGCCTTTTTTCTCTGCATGGTGCTAGAAATCTTGTCTTGGCTGGTGATTACTACAGGGAGGGGAAAGGGTTGAAGTTCTCTTTCATATAAAACTTTTCTTGTTTCATTGCTGTTTGTAATACTATTTTTTCAGTTCTTCACTAGCACGTATTGAAATAATTGTAACAAGTCACACCTCCCAAGTAGGCAGAAGTGGGAGAAACCTCTTGGGATGATGAAGTCCTCTCCATTCCCTGTTTAACACAGGCAGTCAGATCCTGTAATCCTTTCTACAAAGTTAAAACTTTTTAACACTCCTTATCCTTTTTTGGTCTTGCTTAAAAGTTCATCCAGAACTTCATAACTCTAAAGGTTCTTTTTAATTTCTTCACTGCAGTTGCTGTTGTTAACTTAGAGCAGTGTGAAAATGCTTGAGCTAATTTTAAACAAGGAGTCTTTGAAACAATCTAGCTGAGCAGCAATGCTTAGCATGGGATCTCTTAGTCTGCTTCTCTGAAAGTAGACATATTACTTAGCTGTGTCTACATTAACAAGAAGCATGGTTTTGTATGACCAAATCTGTAGAATGAAACTTAGTGCTGAGGACCCCACATCCACATTACAGACACTTCAGGGATTTTACCCACTAAGCTTAGTTGAGTCTCATCCTGTGGATTCAACTCACATTAGTGGCTGGAACTCACCAGGTGAACTTTAAACACACATTCCAGATTAATTTCATCTGAAAGGAATTTATCTGGTGCCCTCTAAAACCATTCTGCAAGGCGAAGAAATCATAGCAGGAGATCTTCAAAATTTATCTGAATCAAAACACTGACGTAAACATACTTTCTGCTTTCTTAGGCTAAACAAGCCATGTGCATCTGTGTGTGGATATAGATGAACAAAGATCACCCTTGCCGTGCTCTGAATGGGCCAGATGTGACCCAGCTGTGGTATGGAAGTGGAGTGCCGTGATCTGGCTGTTATACTCTGAGGAGTGCTTAAGTCTGTCTCTCTCCTTTCACTTAGTCTTGTTCTCAGTCTCTTCTAAAATTAAATCTATTCTCAATGCTAAACTGGGAGCAATTTTCCTGGCCTGCACCAATTTTAATATGTCTGTTTGGAACAGGGATAAACAGAACTGGACAAGCTACTGCAGATGAGGCTAGTGTTTGGACCCTGTCACTTAGATTCTGCAAATGCTGGTAGACACCACTACATCAGTCACAGGCAGTTCCCATTTCAAGGCTATTTTAGCAATTGTATCAGATAAAAATTTAGCCATCAGCTACAAATAAAACAGGCAGACACTGCAGACCCAGAATAAAGGAATAACAGCATTCTGCACCACAGATCACCAGCCTATGCTGAGCAACACCCAGACAAAATAGTGTGGATAGTTAGAAGTCATCCATAGTCAACACCATAAGAAATATCCAGGAAGTATTTTCTATGAGCTATAACTCTATTTGTATGAGAAAAGTTACAGAAGGAAATCTACTGGGAAAGGCACATGGATCTGGTATCTTGTCCCCTATAAGACATTGCTGGGGTAGATTTTAGAACAATTTTCTCTCCAACTGCTCAGATCTTGACACTCTTGGAGTTTGAAAAGGGCCATTTACAGGCCAGTTAGGATTCTGATGCGGCGATTATATTGATGAAAGTGAATATTCCAGGGTTACACTTTTTCATAGAATTTCCTAGATTCTGTCGTCGAATAGACCCTCCATTCTTGCCCACATAACCCATCACTTTGCATTTATGCACCACAGACAGAAAACTTTACAATCAGTAGGAGAGAAGGCAGATGGGAGAGAATATGCCTAGCTGCAAAGTATAAGACTGAAAGGACAAAGAATAATGGAAAAACTTCTATTTTTGACAGCTCTACATCTTAAATACATAAAAGACTTAGAAGTTGGAAGGCAGCACACTCCCAAACACTTCACAGTTGCTGTCATTGGGCACTTCATGTCAGAAATATGATTCTGACTGACATTTGTGGGAGTAGCATTCACAGGAAGGATTGTTCTGAACAGTAGCTTTGACTTGGCATATCTATATTGTAACATACAGCATACTATAGATATTCCCAAGCCAGTTTCTCATCTGTTTTCAGGACAATGTTGTGTCTTTGATAATTAACCATGGTGAGAGGTCAGAGTTAATTTTCTTGAGGTCCTGTGCTATATAATTGTAGTTCTTCCGCCTCAAGGACCTGAGCTAGAAAGTCAATGCCAGGGTGCTTCTGCTTACAGCGGGTTTGGACAACAGCCAAAGGTGTAGTATTGCACTGGAAAGTGTGGACATGCCCTCAGGTGGTGATGCTGCAGAGAATGAAAGGTTCATCTGCACTGCTTTCTCCAAGTCTTATCTTCCCGTTTCTTCTTTAAACATAGGAGGACCTTTGGTCTCTGTGTGGTTTTACTTAATTTTGAAATAACTCAAACACTTTAGGTTCAAAAGTTTACATTCAGTGTTACTGGTTTCATGTTCTATCCGGATGAAAATGGGTTAGAATGCTCAGAAAGAATCACTATCAAGAAAAAAATTAAAAAAAAGAAAAAAAAAAGAAAGAAGGGGTGAGCAAGGAAGTTGCAGAATTATAATCAAAGGTTGAGATGAGCAGAATGAGAAAAAAAAAGTAATGGAAGAAAGAATACAATAAATACACTCCATATGGCCAAAGCAAGGGGCAACCTGGCTTTAAGGACAATCTGACAGATGCTGGCTTTTTTTTCACCTTGAATTTTGAGTCACTGTAGGTTGTTTTTTTTTTAGTTGAGTAATTTAATCATTCTGGAAAAAAGATAGGGAGGCTAGCAACCTTACAGCTCCCAGCAAATAGTTTTAGAATGTTGTAAAAATCTCTGTCATTCCTTCTTTGATTTCTAGCCGCCTCTTAGAAACTTTATTCCCACATTGGTGATGGGGTGAGAGACCAGGACTTCCATGCTCTGTGTTGGATTCTGGCCAGTGGCATTCAAACTGCACATACTCTGCCAGATCTGCTAAGAACCTATGATGACATTTTTGGAAGGGCAAGATGTCTCTCAGAGTTCAGGGAGCGGGTGGGTTATCTGTCACTATAAGTGTGTATGTGATCTAAATAATTGCTTGGCTTCAGTTTGCAATCTGGACTGAGGTTCTGGTTCATTGCTCTGAGCTCTGAACCAGGGAGTCCATTTCAAGTGCTTGGGACATGCCCTGCTTCTGTCCACCATATTTTCACGATCATTTTCAGAATTATATGGAAGCTCTGAAAAATAAAAATGTTTCGATGCTTTGTAGTTGTCTGTACCATAAAGTCAACTGAACTTCCATGACCTTCTGGGCTTTATACATAGACCCTTGAAAGAGGGTTAGCCTGAGGGGTGGGTTAGCTGGGCGGCTGCCCAGCATTCTTAAGACTAGAGTGCACAACTGAAATTCGAGGTTAATGTTTATCCTCAATCAATTAGCATTTTGGAAAGGCATGAAATTCTGGCTTGCCCTGGGCACTGTTTGACTAAAGGCCAGCCATGGCTGGGAGCCCCAGAAGGTTGCAGATCTTGGCTCTGTGGGAGGCCCAGCTCTACAGTGGCAAACAAGCTTTTCTCCAATGACCCTCAGTGCTCTGTTCAAAAGAATTTTTCATTCTCCACCTGTGGCCATGAAAGGAGGTTGACAGATGGGCTGTTGTAATGGGCTATTGTGTAAATAGCATGCATTTAGCAGAAATGCTCAGGCTGTGTATTTACAGGGGACTTACATGGGTTTTCACTGTAGATGAGGAGGGCTCCAGAAGAGCCACAGCAGGCCTGCTGCATTAATTCCCTACGCAAAGTATTTTCTTTTTCTTCTTTAGCTTCTGTTGGAAAGTAAATACAGCAGCTCAGAGAGGGAGGGGAGGAGATGCTTTGAAATAACATTTGGACTGGATATTAATGGTCACTTTTTAATAACCTGGCCTCTCAAACCTTGGACTTGCAATGGCATTTGTACCCATGTACAATGGTTTTGGTTGATTCTACCTCATCCCTCTCCTCCTCGCATCCCTGTGCAGAATATTCCTGGATATAGCAGACCGGGAAATCAGGAGCAACAGAGGACAGTCAGGTATGTATTGATAGGAAGGAAGGAAAGGTGAAGTAATTTGTAGAGGAGGGCTATAAAACTGGCTGCAGAGGATACATGGGAACCTGAAGGTTGGAAGGAGAACCTGAGAAATGGTGGAGAAAATTGCAAATAAAGAGAAGATGAGAGGAAAGAAAATATGTCATTTCAACAAAGCAGTGAGGAGCTGACAGGAAGATGATTCCAAATAAAAATGGGCAGAAACAGAGATGAGCTGGAGTAGTAGAAGTACTGGAGGGGACAGTCTGATGAGAAAGCAGGAGAAGTGATAAGTGCTGGTGACCCAGCAGGCGGGTGGGGATGGCTGCCCATCCTCTCAACTGCTGGCCTCAGCAGTGTGTCAGCTGGCAGGGCCAGGAGCTGGCAATATAGTACTGTCAGGGGGACGAGCAACACGTGGCTTCACTGGCAAAGGATAGCTGTTCCCAAGGGACTTCAAAAATTTTGATATATATAGAAGCAGGTCTGGCTCTCAGGCACAAGGCCAGCAAGTGAGAAAAGAGTCAGTACACATGTCCATGTTAGTACTCACTTCCAATGGGGACCCAGTCTTTGTAAAAACGCGCACTCTCAGGTCTGTCTAGAGCAGCTCCTGATTGCCATCAAGCAAGTTCACCATGGGGCCACCAGAGATTAAAGTGCCCCTCACTTTTTCTCTGAATCCTGCAATAAGCCCACGTTTCTCTTTCCAGTTCAGGATGATATACTCTGTCTGACAGTACAGAACAATTGCAGCCAACCAGACGGCACCGTGACAGTCCACAGGGCTATTTTTGGAGCATGAGAAAGTTTGCTGGAATCTATACCAAATACCGATGGGTTCAGCGAGCAGGGAAAGTTAGTGCCACTCATCTCAGGTGCATCAAATTTTCCAAGCCTTCACTGCTGGTGTTTTGCACATATTGTGAAATATTTAGACTCTCTGTTAATGATGTCCTTCTCGTGCTGTTGACTGTGGTGACAGCAGGAGCAGCCCTGTTTGCTGGCAAGACGGTAGAAGCCATGATTCTTTTAGTGGATTCCCCTTTCTCTTCTCAAAAGTAGAAGTTGTGTGAGCTGCTGGGGCAGCTAACTTTTTTTGACTGGAGGAGGGATAAGTCATCTCTTGAAATTCTCATCAAATCAGTGTGGAATCAGAACATTCAGGTGCTGTAGAGGAAGATGGGTATAAGGAAGAGGTCAGCTTTGGCTGATGTCTCAAGACTAGGTCTAAAGTTGTCTTCCTGGGCACTGGGTTTCTGTTCTATTGCAGCTCCCAAATGAAGAAAGAGTGTACCCATTAAAAAGAATTGTACTTCCGTGCAATTTAGTGAGTAATTTGTGCCTTCCAAACACAAAAAAAAAGTACAGTCAGTTTTGTTGTTGATTTTTCTTTCCTGATTCCAGTCAATTGTTAATAATCATGTTGTCATTTTTTGTAAAGAGTTGGCACCAAAACTTCATTCATTCCACTTAGAAAGAGCCACCACCAACCTATTACAAAACCTGTCATTATCTCACAAAGTCATATTCTTGACATCTGTTAAGTAAAGGTTTATTTTACACTTCAAAAGTCAATCTGCACAGCTGACTAAACTTCTTCAGAACTGTACAGTCTGCTTCTGTCAAATATTTGGGAAAATAAAAGTTGGTTTAAGAAAAATATTTGTTTTAGTTGGAAAATGAGTCGCCTTTTTTTCAGTATATGGGAAAACATGACTTTCTTTCCTTAAAAACTGAAGTAGGAGGTGGAAGAAAGGAGATGAAGTATTTCCTATGTACTGTATCTGATTTTATCAGTATCAGAAAATGACAGCTGAATCAATTCTTGGTACATTTCATTTCAAGCTCTGCATTTTTCATTTTTTAGCTATAACATACTGAAAGGTTGATGGGGGTCAAGCTAAGCTCCTCGATAGTTTGCAAAGAAAGTTCTAGCAACTATTTGATTCAGGGTATCTGTCATTTGCAACCAAGTCTAAGCTACGTGACAATTCTGGCTTGGCTGTCAGACTTGGTTATGCCATTAACCCAGGTGCAAGAATCTAACGTGTATAATTACAGACCTTGGCAACACCGCTTAGAAACACAAAAGTGCTGGAAGAATCTTTCAGGTGTTCCAGCAGCCCTATTTATTTCTCTTTATCACTAACTCTGGCCATGCATGTGTGGTATTTACTAGACAGTCTTGTAACTATAGAGAGCAATGATACAAGAGTTACTGCAGACAACTCAGATACTTTTTTACGATCTCCGAACAAATCTCAACAACATGGTGGAATATGTGCCCGAGTCCTTTCTGCTCCAGGTTTTAACCGTTTGACAGCCTTGGCCATACTGTGTCATTATTAGAGAACAAAAAAAAAAATGATCTCTTGAGTTAAAGAAACAGACATTATTTGGGAACTTTTTGTGAGATTAATTCATTAAATAGAAAATTAAATTTCCACATATTCAAAAATGTTCATTTCAGTTTTATGTCCCTCCCCCCAGAAAAAAATTAATAATCAGGGGTTCTCGCAGAACTCAGGAGATCTGGAGAATGGAAATTCCAGATGTCTCTCATCTGTGCAGAGTCATTCTCTGCAGTCACTCGTCACAAGCCTGTACTCAGGAAAGGAATTAATTTACCAGTCAGTGGCCAGCAGTCTAAGCAGATACACTTCTGATGATCACTAAGATAAGACAAGGATACAGAAAATTCAGTTAATAAGTGATTGTCTTTAATACAAAGAATTTTTGATTGCTTCTAAGCCTGGTAGTCTTGGACCTTATCTTATGCCTTCAGGTCAGCTTTGGGTCAACTATGTTGATGACTGAATTGGAGCTTAGTAAAGTATGTTGGGTCTGTCAGAACTAAGCACACCTCATCAGTGGAGTTAAGCCCTGAAAACAAGTTTTTCTTGGGATTATGCTGATGCAGTCAAAGAGAAAAGGACAGGGAAGCCGCGTGTGACAGAAAGCAGGAACAACACTTCATATATGCTGCTAGACTTGCAAGATGAATTCCAAAGGGATGGTATTGAATTTCTGTAAAAGAAATACGTGAGATATTTTTTTCTTCAGTCCAACTATAAAAGATTAGGCCATAACCAGAAGGAGTACATGTGATTGGTCATCTCAGGTACTCAGATCCACAAATTAGCTCCACAACTCTTTCAGTAGTCGTCCCTTAAACCTGAAATACATCTGTGATTTCAAGAGTAGGGTTCATTTTGCCTCAATTGAGACATTAAAAATGATGTATCTAATCTGAGTGGATTGTTTAGCTTCTTTCTATAGTCGCTGGAGCAAAACAGGTATTTGTGAAAGGTGTTGTTTATACGATAGCTGCAGTGACTTGCTCTCTCACAGCACCTGTTTCTTTGCTTCCATTACAGAGTGAACCAAGCCAATTTAGACTAAACATGTTATGTGTTAGTCATCTCAAGTTTGGTGAGATTAATACTCCCTAGTTTTCTTAAATTCCCACTCTAGGCAGATTTGCAAAACAGCTCAAGACCTGTCCCTGGCCTAAATATTGCTATAACTCACAAGGATTCTCCTACCATGATCAGTGTCTTCTAGAGCAAACCTAATAGCTGCTCTGCCTCTAATAAAGCCAGGAAACAGGAAAGCAGCTAGTGACTTTTTTCATCAATAGATAAAACACCAATCCAGGACAGAAGTTCATCTTCTTCCTAGGTCTAGGTGGATTTGAGCCTTCATCTTCTGTCTCCTGGAATGTGTCTTTACTACTAACCTGAGTGGAAAGGTGTGGATACCCTCATTCTCCCATCCTGAGTCTCTTCTGCTTTATATGGCTAACTTCTACACTCACTGAGAAAGGAAGCAAGCAGCTATCAAGTAACAGGGCTTTGGGTTAGGGAACTCTGTCATTTATTGGCGTGTTTTACTGTTACACTTTCTTGTGAGTGATTTAAACCCTGGAATTTAGAGTAATCTCTCTCTTCTCCATTTCACTGTTTAAATGGGTCACGTAAAGTGGAAGAACTTCAGTATGCGGGAACAAGAACAAACCTTCACAAACCCCCTAAAGGTCGTCTTAATGACTATGGTGCCTTAGGGAGTCAGGAGAACAGGGTTTAGATTCATTAGATAGAGAAGGGAGTTGAACCCAGAACCCCACCTTCTACATGAGTGCCCCGGTTTCTGGAAGTTCTGGAAAATGGGAGTAAGGGATAATAGCATTTCCTTCTCCACCTGTTTTTTAAGAGAACCTACTATAGAAACAATTTTTTGCCTCTAGCTTGCAGAGAGAAATCAGTGCAGTAATGGGAGTAATGTGTGCCCAGGCCCTGGGAATCAAGGAGGGAGGATGTGGAACTCCTGCTTTTATTGTCATTTCTTACTATCTAATTTAAGAAACTGCAGTTCAGCATACCACACTGTTTTAGTTAGAACTTCTTACAGGATTATCCATCTCAGTGTTCTGAGTATGTAGTAAACCTGGATGCATAACTTAAAGGCTAGATGCTACAGTGCTCCAAAGGGCAATGCTCTTATTGATGTAATCTTAGGATTATAGAACACCAGAAAAACCTAGGTAGTAATTTTTCATCAATTTATTTTTACTTTGTTCATACGTTCGAAGTTGTCATGCTCTAGAGCCCACTACAATTTCCAAACCTATTTTACGGGAACTTCAGGAATTTTGATTACATTTCATATTATTGCACGTCTGTTGTTTGCATTTCAGGTCTGGAATACTGGATATTATTATTATTTCCATTGCCTTTATGACATTTTGGGAGTTAAGAGTTTTATAATGAATGATAGGGATTTTCTTTATCTACTAGTATAGCATTATCACTGGGACATAGGCTTTGGAGAAATCTAAGTGTTTCGGGTTTAATGCATCCTTTTATATACTGACCTATGTTATCATAATGTATTTAACATATTTTTAAATAAACATACTCACCTGGGCTGTAAATCAAGGATTTTTTCTTACATGGAGAGACTGATTTTCTGCAAGCCTAAAGCTTAAATATGACTGCCTGCTTAGTTTAATTTGTAGGGAAGTGTTTGCACTCTTGCCCTGGTCATTTTGCTTGTGTAAGGCAGCCTCTTCACAGAGATGGCTGCATTATAGTATATGACAAAAGTCTGAGATAAGTTTAATACAAGTTAGAATCAACTTAATACAAAATGACCCACAGAAATTCCACAGGGACAGAACATAGTCTTTCAGCAGCTGATGGAATAATTCCTTATGAAATGATATCAACTGGGTTACGGCAACTTTTGAAAGAGCATAATATACTAAATGTCAATCAACAGGAGTTTATGAAAATAGTTCTTGTCAAACCAACCAGATGTCTTTCTCTGATGGGATTACAAGCTGGGTTAATAAAGGTAAACAGCATTGATACAATATACATAGATTTATGACAGACATTCATCTGAGCACCCAGCAAACATTTATTTAACAAGCTGTAATGGCGAAAATTCAACACAGCACACACTGAGTTTATTAGAACTGACTAAATGGTAGGTCTCAAAATGTAAACAGGGAATAGTAAGTGAACAAATCTGGCTTTTGTGATCCTTGGAAGAGTAAGGAGGAGTTGGGCTGCTATATCTTCTTTGTATTGTCTATTTGTGTGGCTGTGACTACAATAATGGGTCCTGTTCTTGGTTCACCATCTTATGAGCCTGTCTGCAAACTGGGGAGGGGAAAGGACCAATTTAGTGGAGAAGTACAGGAATTGTTAAGGGACAAGAAAAACAAGAAAACAAGGACAGTAAACTCAGTGAGTTCAATCTGTTTAGTTTATCAAAGCAAAGGTTAAGAGATGACATAATCACAGTTTATAAGTATCTCCATGGAGAAAATACATTTGATAATTAAGGGTTCTTCAGTTCAACAGACAAAGGCATAACAAGATGCAGTAGATGGACACTGAAGCTGGAAAAATTCAGATTTAAAGGCATTAATTTTACAAAGAGGATGATTAACCTCTGGAACAGTTCAAGAAGGATTATGGCGAAACCTCTCTCTCTGGAAATCTGTAACTCAGAACAGGATGTCTTTCAGAAAGATTGAATTAGATTAGAACAGTAGTTCCTCACAGTTTTATAATCTAAGAAACACTTGAATGACTTAATTATTCAGTCTGCTTATGTTTAAATGGATATCTGCCATTTGTATCTTTACTATTCTGTGCTGGCTCAAAAGTGGTAGCATGGACCAAAACCCCTCTCTCAGATGAGAATGTGTTTATATGCTGGTGCACTTTGTGGGTTGCCATAAAACTTAAATTACTCCTTTAAGTAGTTCAGAATGAAATACAGTCTCTGGCAGCAGCAGGATGTACATAGCTGTAGCATGTGTGCCTATCATGTCATACACCTAGCAAACATTCAGATCCTGGCATGCATTTTCTTAACATAAATAGTTTAGAATACATGCTCATGCTCTGAGAGAGAAAAAAATTGCTCATTCTACTGTAGCAACCCTGACCAATGGGGATTTAATGCCTGCTTTACAGAAACCGTCTCAATGACACAGCTCCACTGGCTAAGTCTATCATTTAACAGGTCTCAGAAGTAGCTCAATGGCCTGCTCAAAATTTGGACTACAAGCTGCCCTAAGATAATACCAGGCTGCGTGCAGTGTGATGAGAGTATACAGTCTCCATCTCTGAGAAGAATAGGATTTAAGGCGTTATTTTAATGACTGTGGAGTCTGAATTTGAGAGACTGTTTGTGGGTGCTCCTCCTCTGTGGTGGTGAAACTGTTAGCTGCTCTGACGTAAGGAGGGAAAGGGGGCCTCATCCAGCAGGCAGGGCTTGTTCCCACTTCCCCCGATCCGCACAGCCTCACACCTGGATGCTCCAACCTGTGCTAGATTAGCTGTATTTCTGCGATTCCTAAAGCTGTCATGTGGTTAAAAGCAAAAACATGTGTGTCACATTTTTTTGAGATTATTCCTGGCCTCTTGGTCATATTCTAATTTACACCATTGCATTTTCCCTCTACAACCTTCCTTAAGCTTCAGTTGGTCACAGTGTATCTTCACATTTGGTTCCTAATAATACACAGCTACCGTAACATGCAGAAAAATAAAGTAGATGTTTCAAAAGAAAGGATTAGCCATTATATGAATTATAGGGATAACTGTGGTTTCTCCAGGACATAAATCAATCCACTTTCTTCAGGATATAAATCATATGCTAAATGTCCGAGACTTCAAGGAGAAACTTCTCTCACCAACATGTTGTTGCATAATTGCCTCTTATAGAAGTTTTACATCTTCCTCTGAAGCATCTGGTACTGGTACCATTAGCTTGATCTGGAATGGCAATTCCTGTGCGCCTTTGTGGAGCATTCCTGTGACAGTTCAGCAGCTGCTCGATTCCATCTTGTACAGGGCAGCCAGATGTCCCACTACTTTAAGGTTGTCCCACTTTTCAGCATCCTATTCTGCTTCCTTAGCTTGCCTTAAAGAAGGCTAGCTAACCTTACATTTTCACACACGTCCTGTCGAATGCCTTTCAAGCTGGGACATAAAGCTACTTGCAATGTGATTGCGACACAGGAGGAAACTGGTCACAGTCAGGGAATTTTTAGAAATCTGGTACTCGGGAAAACATTGCTCTCCAACTAATTTCACATCCAGTTTTATATCTTTCTTAGTGCAAGGAGAGATATGTGTTGTAAATCACAATCATGGCAACAGTGATCACTATAATTTAATTTGTATAATGTTTTCCATTCCAGTCCTTTGTTTTCAGTAGTTCATAACTTGCTAAATCTTTCATTTATTGATTTTTAATAAGGGAAGGAAATGAAAAAAAAAGACCTTTATTTTTCTTCATTACTAAGCAGTTTTTGTCACTGTTATCAAATGGCTCTGCTACTCAAACAGCTGTGGGTAAACAGCTGCCACTGAGATTGCTGTAGACATTTTGAAACTTGGAGCATGTAAGTAGCTCACGCTAGAAATGATGAGCAGAATTTTCAGGAAATATCGTGACACAAGTGGGGTAAGTGAAGAATTACAGGTATTGTCCGTGACGTCTATCTTGGATGTCCTAAGATGACTGAGATGACCTAGGCAGTCATCCTGAGAAATTGCTGAAAGATTTAACTGCAAGTTTAAACTTTAATACCAATGCATGGGCTATCAGCTCATAAGTTATTTAACTTTTTCCAGACACAAGCAAGGTGGAAAGACTTAAAGTGGTTTCAGAACATTAGAAGATGTCTGCTTCTGAAATAATTGTCGCAAGCTTTTTTACAGTCAACGGTGATGTAATCAATATGGTCATTCGAATCCATTCTAAAGCAGACATGCAAAAGAGGTTGTATGAATCGCTTCCTAAAATACTTGTCTTTGCTGGCTAAAGGAAGATTAGAGTGAAGAGCTTAGGTGTCTACATTAAGATGCTTGAAGTTGAGAAACCCATATTAAATTTGATCCACATTTCTTCCATCTTCTTCCTCATAAGATCCCGGGTTAACTTTTTTAGAGTCCAGTTAATCTCTGACCCTTCTTTTTTAAAGCTGGAATCACTTATGATTTACACATGAATAATGCTTAATCCAAATAGGAAATACTTTAAGCTTGGGCTAGTCAATACTGCTGCAGAAATAATTTAGACGTGATTTCTGTTTTTGCTTAGGTGGGGTGCTCCATACACCTCATTAAGGATGCCGATGAAACTACTTCCATGGCACTCCTAAGGTTTCCCCAATGGATGAACAGGTTCTTAGGCAGCTGCCACAGCTAAATGGGAAAAAGGTTCCTGAGCATCTCAGTCCAATGGGATACGCTCTCAGGCATGCACTGGTGAAGACAGACATTAAGATATAGAATCATAGAATCATAGAATTCTAGGTTGGAAAAGACCTCTAAGGTCATCAAGTCCAGCCATCACCCCAACACCACCATGCCTACTAAACCATGTTCCGAAATGGAACCTGAGAGGAACCTGATGAGGTTCAACAAAGGCAAATGCAGGGTCCTGCACCTGGGGAGGAACAACCCCATGCACCAGTACAGCCTTGGGGTGGACCTGCTGGAGAGCAGCTCTGTGGAGAGGGACCTGGGTGTCCAGGTGGAAGACAGGTTAACCATGAGCCAGCAGTGTGCCCTGGCTGCCAAGAAAGCCAATGGAATCCTGGGGTGAATCAAGAAGAGTGTGGCCAGCAGGACGAGGGAGGTTCTCCTTCCCCTCTACACTGCCCTGGTGAGGCCTCATCTGGAGTCCTGTGTCCAGTTCTGGGCTCCCCAGTTCAAGAAAGATGAAGAGCTACTGGAGAGAGTCCAGCGGAGGGCTACAAGGATGATGAGGGGACTGGAACATCTGCCCTACGAGGAGAGGCTGAGGGAGCTGGCCTTGTTCAGCCTGAAGAAGAGAAGGCTGCGAGGGGATCTAATAAATGCTTATAAATATCTGAAGGGTGGGTGTCAGGAGGATGGGGCCAAGCTCTTTTCAGAGGTGCCCAGTGACAGGTCAAGGGGCAATGGGCACAAACTGAGGCACAGGAAGTTCCGTCTGAACATGAGGAAGAACTTCTTCCCTCTGAGGGTGACGGAGCCCTGGAACAGGCTGCCCAGGGAGGTTGTGGAGTCTCCTTCTCTGGAGGTATTCAAGACCCGCCTAGACAAGGTCCTGTGCAGCCTGCTGTAGGTGACCCTGCTTCGGCAGGAGGGTTGGACTAGGTGGCCCACAGAGGTCCCTTCCAACCCCTACCATTCTGTGATTCTGTGATTCTGTGAAATGCCACATCCACAATTTTTTTTAACAGCTCCTGGGATGGTGACCCAGCCACTTCTCTGAGCAGCCTATTCCAATACCTGACCACTCTTTCAGCAAAGAAATTTTTCCTAATATCCAATCTAAACCTCTCCTGATGCAACTTGAGGCCATTTCCTCCTGTCCTATGGCTAGTTACTTGGAAGAAGAGACCAACACCTGCCTCACTACAACCTCCTTTCAGGTAGCTGTAGAGAGAACTAAGCTCCGCCCTCAGCCTCCTCTTCTCCAGACTAAACAGCTCCCTCAGCTGCTCCTCATAAGACTTGTTCTCTAGACCCTTCACCAGCCTCGTTGCTCTTATATATATATATATATATAACAACAAGGTTTGTAGATTGGCACCCCCTTGTATGTTCATTGCATTCTTTTCCTCATTCAGTCCTCCTTTTCTTCTCTTTACTTCCCTCCTCTTTACCTCCTTCTCTTTCCTCTCTGTAAGCTGTTCTACCTAATCTCTCACTGCTACCACACAAAAAGACTTTATAAACCCACAAAAATCACCACAGAGAAGGTGAAACTCACACACCTGCTCTTCTTTTCTGTATACTTTGCCTTATTTATCAGCTGGGGCACTAATTACAGTGGCCACAAAGGTTTAAATGTGTAAGTGTTGCAGTCAGTCCAAGTCAATGATTTCAAGGTTAAGCTTGCTCATTCACCTCACTATTGGGCAGTGGAAGAATAAGCTGCCATGTCTGACAGCTGTATCAGCTTATGCTCTTCCTGCCTCCCTGTTTAAAAACTGCCCAGCAAAAAAAATGCAGGTCACTTTCCTGATCCAGGTCACTGTGTCTCCCCAGTCCATGTCATGGACTGCTATTCCAGCCATGCTGAGGGTGTGCAGTGGGTACAAGGTGGTTAAACCAGCACTGCCTCAGAGCGAAATGTCAAAAATGACCTGAGAAAGAAAGTAGGAAGTAAGGTAAGAAAATATGCTGATGCTACAAAGTTATTCAGACTTGTAGGGCAAGGGCAGACTGTGAAGTATTACAAAGACTGAGTGACTGGGCAATAAAATGATAGATGAAATGCAATGTAGATATATGTAAAGTGATGCACATAAGGAAAAGCAGTCCCAGCTCTACTTATAAAATGGTGTCTGAGGTGTATCAGGATTTGAAAAGGCCCATAGAAGGGCAACAAGGATGACCCCTTTTTTTCTGAAATGGTTTCTGCACAAACAACAACTGCATATGCTGGAACTCCTCAGTTCGGACAAGAAACTTCGGGAGGTTTTCGTAGAGCTCGTTATAATAAGGGGTGACATGAAGACTAACAGCTCGCTTTCTTTGCTGAAAATAAGAACTGAGGCCATCATGTGCATGCATAAAGGTCAGGTTCAGAACAAACTAAAGAGAGTGGTTCTTCACATGGTGGGCAGTGGACCTGTGGGGCAGCTTGCCAAGAGGGCGTTGTGCATAAAATTGGCATATCAATAGGCAGTTGGACAATTACTTGCAAGAATTGCCCTCTGGAGATTACTAAATAGGAAAATCTCATCAAGATGAGGAAATCCTTGAGCTGAAAAGAGTTTCAGACAGAACACGCAAAGCATGAAAAATGCTTGATCTTCCTTAGATTTTTACCCACGGATACTGACGGATGCAAGATCCTCAGCTAGATGGACTGTTGGCCTAAGCTAGAACAGCTGGTTTTACATTCATCTAACTATGGCCTCGTGAGTAGGAATTTTTCCTTTTGCTGTGTTTTGCAGTAGTCGCTGTGCAGGCTGCCTTACAAATATTGAGTCAAGAGATAGTCCTTATCCCAAAAACCTTATCTTAATGGCGAGATGTAACCTGTGTAGGGGTAGATGGGAAGAAGCCTAACCGAGAAACCAGTTCAGCAAGTTCTTCCACACTCTGCCTTTACCACGTATAAATGTGTGAACAGAAGCCAGAAGATAATCAGGTGCTAATCTATAGCTGTGTTTTGCTGAGGAGCTCTTAATGAATTTATCACTTCTAAGTTATTTTACTTCGTTCTTAAACATCCCTATAAAGAATTTCAGACTTCAAGGAACTTGTTGAGAAGTTTGGGAATGCACTGAGATGAAAAAGCACTCTAACTAAAAGCAAGTATGATCGCCTTCAGGAAACAAACCGCCTTCAGGAATCAAACCACCTTCAACTACCCAGTAAGACTCTTTCTGTATTATTCTCAGAAACACTATATTCTGGCAGAAATAAACTGTGGAAATTATTAAAAACCAATGATGTTAGCCTAAAAAATTTCTTGAGATCAATTAATAGGAATATGATATGGCATGTGCCAGATTATATATAATTTCAAATGATGAAGGAATGCAAAAAAGTATGCCTCTGCTAGTATCCTTGTATGAGTGCCATATGAATGTCTGTGTGAGTTGATCTGTTTGCATATATTTAGGTATTATTTTTACACTGACAAAGAACATACATGTGTGAGTACTCATGCCTTTCTAAATATGGCTGAGCTGTCCCATTTTCTATTTTCTATCCTTTGTCTAAAATTTAATTTACTTTCTGCTTGCTTCATGTATTTTTTTTTTTAAATAAAAGCTTTTCTGTTTTACAAGTCTTCTAGGATTTTCTTTCCAGGACTTTTTTGGAAAAATAGTCAGCCAAATCATTCCATGCAATTTAAAACCCCCAGTATCAAAATAAACGTGAAAGAAACTGAATGAGGAAGGAAAACAGTACCACAACTTTTGTCCTCTGATCAGCATTTTTGCTGTTCAAGGTTTCCTGAGTGGTAAAATAACTCAGCCACCCATGCAGTCAAGTCAGAGGGCAGAAAATTTTTATATTACTCAGATTTCCTCAAGGGGATGACCACGCTGTGACCTCTTTGCATTCTGCAAAGCTTTGTGACTCAGAGACATTATGATGCTTCTATTTAAAAGAGTTTCTCCAGTGAACATTCAGGCTATCCTCTGTGACACTTTTCAACTCAAGGTGGATAAAAGCATCTTGCCAGATTCAGTAACCTAAGGTCATTCTTGGACTCCCAGTATTAACATTTGATTAGTTGTAATAGTCTATTTTACTGTCCAAACTGTGCTTTACTTATGGAGTTTGACGCACTTGAGTAGCCCACTCATTTCAAGCTCTGATGTAAATGAATGACTCTACTTACACAGTCGTCCCATCTGGTTTTTTCTTGTACAAGCCTGGTAAGCCTTTTTTAATTAATCTGGAAAAAAAAAAATCCTTTAAGGCTTGTAAAACAGCAACATGTTCCTGTTAGAAAAATAAAAGAAAGAAAAAAAACATAGCTGCATGGCTAGGATATGATCTGCATATATATTAAAAAAAGAAAACAAATAATAAAGTAGGTGAGCAAATCATTGATGTTAAATTTATCCCCATTTCCAGGACTGAAGATTACAGCCTCCTAGGAGTAAAATAATACATAAACAAATGTAAACGTGAATTTCAAGATGTGATTTCATTGTGACAAGTGCTGTAAGCCAAAATGAACAATTTTTCAGTATTGTTCTGATGTACTTCATTCTGTTGCCGTCTATTTTCATGGGTTTGTTACTTAACAAACATAGTTATACACATTAAAGAGAACATTTAAAAATATACAGCACATTTTTCTTATAATTATTTAAACTGTGGGTAGCAGAAGAAACCATTCTCACAGTTAAAGAAGCAGGACAATTACTAGAACTTTTGCAGCTTGATGCCATATATAAAAGTGATGATGGAGTAATTTATGAGAAAATGGAAGTAGGTACTGTACACAGCATATGAATAGATTGAGAAAAATTTAATCAATCGGCTCTTTGTGACACTGTTCCGCAATTTGCATGGCTGCTTCACTGCTAATTGCATTGTAGCTTGGCACAAGGAGCTGATGATGAAATCAAGAAACATTTGATATATGTAGAAAAACAGGTGAGAGGCACGAAGTAAGAGGTAACCTGAGTATCTCCCATAACTTGTGTGTCCCAAAAGCTGTGGTCAGGTGGAAGACAGGTAGTTTCACATCCTTGTTTTTCATGCACTCCAGAGAGGACAAAGCAGGCAGGGAGCCAGGGTAGGACCATGCGGTTTTTTCCACAGCTCTTGTACAGGCTGCAAATGCATTTTCTCCTGACTTTCCTGCCAACCTCTGCTCCTGGGCTTTGTGAACCAGGTGGTACACACACGTGAAGAGGCAACAGTGTGAGTATCATTACAGTAAAAGAAGAAAATTCACCATTTCAGGCACAGGAGCTAGGAAGGACCCACAGCTTCCTGGAGAGGCATTTGGAGGCCACATGGAATACTGGGGATTTCTAACACCACCCTACGTATCCCTCCTCATGTGTCTGCTATCCAGTCTCCTACCACAGTCATTCGTCTCTCCTGTCCCAGGTGACTTAGTCTAGATGAATGTTCCCTCTTTCCATCAAAGGAACCTAGATGACTAAGTAGAGTAGTCTCTAACATGGCTAAAGGCAGGGAACGTCAATCCCACTCCCTGAGCTAGAATATTACTAAAAAGAGTTGCCAAATCTGTACAATAGTTTGTATCTATGCAACACAGCTCAGCCATCAGTCATCCCACCAGACCATGGTTATACCACTAGTTTGGTTGCCTGAAGAGACAAGGGGCAGTTATGAACTTTTGTGGTCTTTTTGTGGCTCTTGCAGATAATCTACAAACATTGAAAGAGGAGAGCAACCAGTCGCAACACCATCTTTCTGAGGCTGCCCAAAAGTAGTTAAGCCAGCTTTCTAAAGCTAAGTATCAAAAATGATTGATTATTTAGGTACTTAAATAGGCATTCAGGTTTAATAAATGCAGTCGTGCCTCCGTTTATTGCCAATCAATGTGATTGATTGAAAAATATCTACAGACTCAAGAAAGGGAGGACAGTGATTTGCAAAATACTCTTAAGATTAAAAGCATTGCTTATCATCTCATACAAACTGGAGTTTGCAAGAAAAGAGCATGTTTTCCAGTCAGCTTTGATGGTCGAGCTGAGAAAGAAAACTCTGCTCAACATTTCCTGAGAGGAGAATCACAGATTCTGCTGAATTCTCTTCAGTCTGTGACTGATTGAATTATCCATTGCAAAAAGTGTTTGTTGCTAATTTGGCCATTTTGCAGTTCATGAATCTTTCTGGAAACAATCCTGATTTCTACAAACACATTTGTTATTTGTAAGTATTCACTGAACAGTTTTACGTGAACAGATTTCAGCCTATTTTTTTGTTCTCAAATTGTTAGTGTCATCTATTCACTATTTGAAGTGTTTGACTGGTCAACCAAATCACATACTATTGTCTGCATTCCCTGATTGGGTAACTGAAACTTATAAATACAAGTATAATGAATAGCAAATGATGAATAGCAAATAGGGTATAACAAATATTGGATCATCTGAAATTTCATACAAGAAGTACATAATTCATATAACTTTTAGGACTCAAACATTTCCCTGAATACCTGGCAGCTTCCAGAAGATCCTGGAACAATGAGTAATGTATATCAGAAATATCAGCAATTATACTCTCCATTTTGTTAGCATAACATTCAAGAATCAGGACTTTGGTGGGTAAAGAGGTGCTGAACATACTGGCAAGAGTGCATTTATCTGCATTTATGAATGTGTAGATGTGATTCATTATTATTTTCCACCAATATTACAAATATATTGTTAAAGTATGAATATATGAACCTAGTACATGACGCTTTTCAACAAATAACAGGACATTACTTCTTCATATATACCAAAATGGAACAGAGGAAATGAGCAGGGACAGGGAAAATGTTTTAAAATGAGATTTGATGAGGTAGAAGAAAACAGTTCCAGACTGCAGAAGCTTCATGAAAGAAGATTTTCAACTAACAACCTGTTTTAATATTGTTTCTAGATTCTTGTTTTCTTTTTGACTTCTTGTGTTTTGTTTTAATGTCTTGATTATTTTTAATTAAAATATTAAAAACATCTGGCTTGCAGTTCATTTCTTCTTTATGTCTTTAGACATGAAGTTATCGCATATTTATAAATACACCCTGGTGCAGTGAGGTTTAATAACTAACTGATTATTAGTATTACTAGTAATTGTTTTGATGAAGTTAGTCATAAAGAAAAAACAGTGGTGGTTAGTAAGTTATCTGAAAATTATCCATGGTTTGGATCCAGAATGTCAATGTACTTAATGCCTTGACCCAGTAGGCAGGAGGGTGTTTTGGCTGGTTCAGCTGCAGCACAGGTAGGGACTGCCCCTCCGCCACTTGTGCATCTCTCTGCAGCATTACCTCTAACTCTGTCATGCACATACACTTCATCAAGGAGGGGGATTCTTGGACAAAAGCATACTGGGCAAAGACAGGAAGGGACTTGGGTTTACAAGCCCTTTGAGTCGATCTGGGGATCAGCCAGCCAGACCTGCAGGAAGCAAGTACCATCTAACCTCTTTCCTAATGGTAGCAGTCAGCAAAAAGTAGTCAGTACATCCTGTCCCTGGTATTTGCAAAGGCCAAGGAACAAGTTCTGTGGGAGATGCAGCATTGTCCTTCTCAGGTTTTTTTTCGCTGCTTTTTTTCTTTATTGCAGCATTAGCTGGTAGCATTTATTTTTATGCAGAAGAAGGGCAATGGCACCCCCAAAACCAAAGGTTCCAGTGAAGTAAGACATGCCAAATCCAGCCCATAAATATAACAAACATAGAAATAGGCTTTGGGACATCGAGTGATAGATAGGACGAGTGCACATCTAGAAAGATTTGCAGGGGGGAGGAGGAGACCTCAGTAAGGGAAACTGCCAAGGATAGCTTGAGCAAACTTAGTCTCCTCTCTTGAGATCCCCAGGAGGTTTGTGAAAGGGTCCCTTTATGCTAAATATAACTCGATGTTTTATATGTAATATAGATATAAACCAAGCTGAAGTCTGCTATTTCAATCCCTCATCCCATGTTTGGGGTCCTTTGGTCAGATCCAGTCTTGTGAGGGAGAAAAAAATGTTTTCTGTGATTGTGTGAAAGAACACATGGAGCCTAATTAAACACACAAACATTTTAAAAAAATAATTTATACATAAGTAAGAAGTACAGTACTGCTGTCATGATCTGTTGATTAGTTTAGGGCTATCAGTTGAAAGGATGATATAAAATCGAAGTAGCATGATTGTTACCCCTTTTGGCAATCCCACTTTGCCAAATATCAGTGGGTATTATCTTGGTATATATCTTGGCTGTGTTCTCTGGTGTACGTTCATCGTTTTGAAAGACGACACATCACAGGGTCTTTCCTGCACCTCACTAGCTACTGCTAAGAAATCCCCAGCCTTTCTTTCTGCCGAGTTCAATGACAAAGTAAAGTCTTCTCCATTTTCTTTGGCCATGCCCATGACTACTTTTCTCACTCTGATGGCTTTATACTCAATTCTTTTGCTGAAAATACATGCCCATATCTTGCCATGCCAGCCTTGCACCCCTGGAGTTACAACCAGTCAATCTCGCAGGCCACAGGTAGCAGCTTTTGATTAAGCCTTGCTGTGTGACCCACTGCCTTGGGCAATGGCTTCTGTTGTTTCTAAGAATCTCACTAAATGCAGTTTAATTACTCCTTTCCTTAAGGCTGAGTGATGGTCGTTTAGCATGACCATTGCTTAAGCCAGTTCAATAATTGTCTGGAGACCAAAGAGTCACTGGAGAGAAGTCACTCATTTTTTCCGGTATAACAATATTATTATTTCCTGGCCTCACCATATGGGCCACATAGGAGTGGGACACATAGCCAATTAACTGAGACAAAGGTTTAACTTAAAGCAATAACAGTAGTGCATTTAGTGCACTTTGGAGCCATGGTTATCATTACTGAATTATAAATATTAATAACAGTTAAACACATTGTCAATGGTGCAACCATTAAACATCTGCTACCTCTGTTACACAGTGCTTTTTAGCTGGAGTGAAATCTCTACTTTGGGGCATATGCAAGTGCAGTGGTATTTGTGACTTAATGTAAGCCAAAGTTCTGATGTCTCTGTAATGGCATCCCGACTTCAATATAACACATATACTTTTGAGGAGTGTCTGTTTTCCCAGACTGTTGATAAGTATTGTTGTTATCAATGAATGCAGAAACAGAAAACAGGATCCACTGATGCTTACACCGCAGGCTCAGGGCTTCAGGTACTAGGGCTGTGCCAACATGATTCGGGCACAGAACTCCCTCACAGGTTCTCCACAGGAATGCAATGATTACCTCCTCCTCATCAATACACTATGGTACCATGCAGAAATCCTGTTTGTGTCTCAGTGTGGCCAACAAATGATTTCCTTTCATGGAAAGAAAAATTATCGTATTTTTATCTGACAATGTGTTGGAGGGTGTACCAGCCTTCTCTCGAGATCTGATTTTCTTGATATCCGCCAAGACGTCCTGAGCAAAATTGTCAAATCCAGATTATTCTAAGAGGGATCATTTATTTAGAATCTTTTCCTCAGCAGTGAAGACTATAAATATTTTTTTAAATCTCTGAGCAGATGAATGAACATGCAACTGTGCATAAACCTTAGGAAGCCAAACAGCAAGAAAAAAACTTAAATCTAGAAGACTTAATTTTTTAAGAGTTTCATTTGGTGCTTTTATCACAGGTAAATGTACCTTGACAATATGCCAGAGAAAGAAAGAAAATAATTTCATCTGCCAGATCTTTTTTCCAGAATTACTTTGTTCCAAATCTAAGCCCCAGTGGGGAAGAAGTGATTAACTCCCAGGGTCATTTAAGCCCCAAACTGTACTTCTAGTAAGAAAAAGCCCTTTCAGAAGGAACAACTAATGACATCATTATTCTCAGAGCAGGATTAATCAGAATTTTGTAAAAGCAGAAAGAAAGCAAACAGAAAAAGAAAGGAGGAAGGAGGAAGGGTGTAAAAAGCACAGTGTGTTAGTATCTACATTCGTCCTAATTTCATAGGAAATAGAGAACAAATCAGGTTCAAGTCCATAGGCAAGACATTATGTGAACAGATATTGTGTTGGATTGGTTGAAAGAACAGCCTATTCTGTTGATCATGTAAAAAATTAATAGGTAGCTTGATCTAAAAGGAAGAGGCTATCTTACAGCAAATTCTTCAAATCAGCAGATGCAGTCCCAATAAGAAAAGACCAAAGGTCAGACAGTGTTAGCTAGAGGTGAAACACGTTTTTAATATGCAATGGAAACAGCTACTGTAACAACTATCAACTACCAGAATCCAAAATCTTTGTTAAAAAATAATCAAGTGACTGTGCAGTATTTTTATGCTAAGGACCTAAGGAAGTTTAGCTGATTTTAATTTAAAGTCTGACTTGTTTTGAATTCAGCTTTGAATCTCGCTGTAACTCAATTCTGCTACATCTCCAAGGATTTTTGGACATAAAACTATTTACACATCTCTAATATTTTTGTTCTTGATTTACATCAAAATCCTACGTGATTAGCTCCCATGTGTAGTGAACAAAAAAGAAGGCTAGAATTTAATACACGATATTCGTTCGGAGTGTAATTGAATCAATGGTATTAACAGTACAGATGAATTTAGCCACTATAGGATTATGGATAAAACTATATTTAGCAGAAGCTATGAATGGCAATTTAACATATTGAAGGGCAACTAGCAATTTGACTTGAATAACACAGAGACAAAAGCAGACCCCAGCAGAAGCAGAAAGTGGAAATTGTTGAGTAAACTCTCTAGTTAAACAAGACTATCACTATGCAACAATACTATACATCGTCAACTTAGAGCTGAGTTGAAGGTGTCACAGTGTAAAAGTCAGGTTTAAAAAGAACGTTGTATAATTTGGAAATCCATCATAGTGGTGTTAAGTAATTTTACAGAAAAGTGGTGGAGAGTTGTAAAAGTGGGTACCACCCGGAGAAGAGTAGGTATTTACCATACTTCAGTGGACGTAGATGTCACGGGAATATTAGCTTAGACCTTGAGTGTTTTCTAAAGACGTTTGGTTGCTTCTTGCAGTGATTTCTGTTTAGGACACAGGGGACTAATATCGGTTACTCTGCATGAATCTTCCTTTTGCAGATAGTTTCTAATACAAAAAAAAAAAAAAAAGGAAAATGAGTGAAGGATTCTATCTCCAATTTCCCAGACCATTCTTGGTATCCAGATAAACTAAGCCACCATCTAACACCCACTATGATTTACAGTTCACATCAGATGTTTCTTTGTACAGTATTTTGTAGATGCCAAGATCTGAAAGCCAAAACCAGCAATGTTTTTGGCTAGAAAATAGAACATACCTCTGTAGGTATTGGGTTTGGTGAAGTTGTTGGCAGGATGGGATGGTGACCTGGTCCTGTGAGTACACACCTGTGATGGTTGGTACACACTGCTTGCTGCCCTTGTTTTGTCTTGAACTAGAAATTCCTGCATTGTAGGTATCAAGTGGAAAGTTAAAAAAAGAGGTGCCATACTTACACTTTGTTAATAAGAAACATTACTCTGTGCTATTTGCTGAAGGACTTAGTGCCACTAAATTCGGTCTAAAACTAGCTTGAGGATAATCTGATAAAGTTAAATTCACTTAATTTATAAACATTTGCATGTTATTTATTCCTATCGTTTACATGTGTTTGCCCTGATAACATGTGCCTATGTGAAACAGCTGTCAGCAGCCACCAGAATCTGCTCATTCATTGCTTTTTGCTGGAAGCCAAAAAAAACTGCCCAGGCCCCATGAATACATGCAGTTCATTTATCCCAATTAGAAACTAATTCCAGGCAAGTGCCACTAACCAAGAACAATGTGAGACAGAGTAAGAGAAATGATCTACAGCAGTGCAGCAAAAGAAGAAAGAAATAGCGAATATGGAGAGTTCTCGTGGAAAGTGTCTTCTTTTTGCCAATTTATAGCTAATGTGTCTTTCTGCTGCTGGGGTTTCTATTTGTGCAGACACTTCAGGCTCAAATCTTCAACAGAGTTGGGTTGTTTGTCTGAGTTTGCAAGACTCAGATGAGAATCTTGAATAAAAATATTTTCCTCTCTAGTTGCAGTCACAAATACTGCAGGAATAGGCCTCTTCACAACCTGCTGACATGCCTACCTTGTGCGCTCGGCCAGCAAGTCCAAGTGATATAACACTTAAAAGTTGCAGGATTACATAATGTTTCATTCCAGCTTGGGCTGAGATTCTGGGAGGGCTTTTCCTCACTTGATGGATGCTGCTCATCCCTAAGCTAAACCTAAGCACCTACATGCACCGGATTCACAGTTGTACCAATTGTGATTTCCGTTTTATGGATTCTTTTTCATGCTAATCATAGTTTTTCATACTTGGGCATCTTAACTTGTGTCATACATTGAAAAGCCCAAGGTCGTCCAGCCATTTATGCAGACATGTAAACAATGTGAATGACGAAGCATCAATTTGACAGCTACCACCATTCTATCAACATGCAAACTTCCTTGTCAGGTCAGCATGAGTTCTACATGGTTTTCCTTTGCCTTCATTTTTATTTGTTTACAATTCTGCATGAAATGTTAGCAGAAGCAGTGTAGAATTATGGTACATCATGGATAACAGGGCAAAAGACTTCATTTCACAGAATTTTTGAAGTAACTACAAACAGTCACTAATCAGTTCTAACTGGAATGCATCACATTTTCAGGAATACAGCGTTACCTGTGTGACCCGCCTGGACAAGGTCCTGTGCAGCCTGCTCTAGGTGACCCTACTTCAGCAAGGGGTTGGACTAGATGACCCACAGAGGTCCCTTCTAAGCTCTAATATTCTGTGATTCTGTGATTCTGTGTTGTAATGGAGTATGTGACACTTGTAGCTTCGTTACAACACATACTCTAGTATAGCAGATAAGTTATTGAAGATATAAATTAGAGCAATAGTACTTGTATTAATATTAATATATGTAGCCAAAGGATATTGAAAATAAAATGGAACCTCTAATTTTTATGCTATTTGCCTTATATTCTTTTTTGTCAGCCATTTTATTATAGGATAAACAACATATTCTAATCTGGAAAAGATGTTTAAGTATAATGAATGTGAGTACAGCTTTTACTTATTTTTAAAATAACATAGTAAGAAAAGATGATATGCCTTATGATGACACTATAAACTAAGTAAATATGATCAAAGAATATTAAAATAAAGTAAAATTCTATTTTTTCTGAGCACAATTGTTTTGGAATTCTGTTTTGCAGAACTTTTGCTATTCTTCTGATCTGAAAAGAAGCTCTCAAAAACCCCTTAAAGGTGGATTTCTAAATCTTGATCACGTACAGTAAAGTGCACAAATCCTACTAGAAATACTAATTATCTTTGGGATAAAACAAACAAAATTTGAATAAATTTCTGTTATCTTTTCCGTGAAAAAAATTGAGACAAATAGGACTACAGCAGGCAAAGCAGACTATCAACAAAAGGAGATTAAACTGTACTCATGAGACCTTCAAATGGGTGTCCTGCTTCCAAAGCACTGTTTGACTTTCAAATGACACAGACTAAGTAGATGTTACAGATCATTGCACTTTCTTGTCAATGTTACCTGCGATGCTTAATAATTAGTTTTGAGACTTAAATTTGTAGGAAGAGATAATTATGTACAGCAACAATTAGGAATCCTTGTTTGACAATGATGGTATGAGTGAAATACTTTTCAAGGTAGAGGCACAAGTTTTGTCCATGTGTGTCCTTCCTTCCTTCCTTCCTTCCTTCCTTCCTTCCTTCCTTCCTTCCTTCCTTCCTTCCTTCCTTCCTTCCTTCCTTCCTTCCTTCCTTCCTTCCTTCCTTCCTTCCTTCCTTCCTTCCTTCCTTCCTTCCTTCCTTCCTTCCTTCCTTCCTTCCTTCCTCTTCCCTTCTTCTCTCCATTTTTCCTCTCTCTCTCTCTTAGCCTTTTTCTTTTTTTTCCCTTTTTCTAAAGACATTTTTCATGGCAGGATGCCTCACAAACTTTTAGGGTAAGACAACTGGAAAGCAAAGTTAAACACTTCTGTCACCCTAAGTATGCAATGCTACGTCAGCTTTATAAAACATTTAATAAATTCACTTGTTTGTTTTAAAATATACTTTACATTTTGGAAATGAGTACCCCACACACACATTAGGGCCAGAACTGAGTTGATCCCCTTTGTTGAAATGATTTATGTGATGTCTCTTTTAGATTATATAAGTACTCATATATAATGAATAATGTATATTTTCAAAACAATTATGTAGCTCACTGCTGACACAGAAATTACAGATGGCCTATGTTAAATATACTTTTTCTCATTATGCATGAGGTTTATATCAAAAATCTTCAGCTGTGTCAGAACTAGACTCAAACAAAAGTTTTTAGTTTTAGAATAGCTTCTCATTGTGAACAATACATTCTGTTTACTAGTTTAGACATGATTTACTAAGGTAAAGATAAAAGCATTTTATTATTTGCTTGGCTGGGGTAAAAGACTTGGAAAAAGAGAGGAGTAGAAATGGATGTTGCAAGTCGCAGAACCACATCACCATGTTATTCCTAGGGACAGGAATTAGCATTACCTCTTATTAAAAAACTTCCCTTGTACTCCCTCCAGAGTCCTCTGGCCATCAAATCCTGGCTCTGTGACTTGAGACTTTTTTTTTTTTTTAATACTACTGGCACAAAAAATAACAAAATATACTTTCATTTTTATTATGAAGATTTTGGAGGGGGAAGTTCACATCGCATGAAATTGCACCTATGACTGCATTAATTACCTCTTGCTTACACATCAAGGTCACACTGGAGAACCTTTTGCTTTACTTAAAAAACTGTGACATATGTAGTGTTGATTGTTCAGATACTATTGGCTTTAAGGTTCAATTTCAGTCGCACTCTTACACAAGTGAGCACAGTATTCCAGGCCCCTGCTCTTGTCACGATAAGTTTATGAACATTTTGCAGTGGGATTTCTGTTAACGCTGAGGCTGTCAGACAGCACATAAGATGAAACAGCACAGAATCACAGAATCATAGGATCACAGAATGGTAGGAGTTGGAAGGGACATCTGTGAGTCATCTAGTCCAACCCCCCTGCTGAAGCAGGGTCACCTACAGCAGGCTGCACAGGACCTTGTCCAGGTGGGTCTTGAATATCTCCAGAGAAGGAGACTCCACAACCTCCCTGGGCAACCTGTTCCAGGGCTCCGTCACCCTCAGAGGGAAGAAGTTCTTCCTCCTGTTCAGACGGAACTTCCTGTGCCTCAGTTTGTGCCCATTGCCCCTTGTCCTGTCACTGGACACCACTGAAAAGAGCTTGGCCCCATCGTCCTGACACCCACCCTTCAGATATTTGTAAGTATATATTAGGTCCCCTCGCAGCCTTCTCTTCTTCAGGCTGAACAAGGCCAGCTCCCTCAGCCTCTCCTCGTAGGAGAGATGCTCCACTCCCCTCACCATTCATGTAGCCCTCCGCTGGACACTCTCAAGTAGCTCCTCATCTTTCTTGATCCGGGGAGCCCAGAACTGGACAGAGTACTCCAGATGAGGCCTCACTAGGGCAGTGTAGAGGGGAAGGAGAACCTCCCTTGACCTGCTGGCCACACTCTTCTTGATTCACCCTAGGATTCCATTGGCTTTCTTGGCAGCCAGGGCACACTGCTGGCTCATGGTCAACCTGTTGTCCACCAGGACACCCAGGTCCCTCTCCACAGAGCTGCTCTCCAGCAGGTCCGCCCCAAGCCTGTACTGATGCATGGCGTTGTTCCTCCCCAGGTGCAGGACTCTGCACTTCCCCTTGTTGAACCTTATCACCATTAATCATTTGGCTGCTTATAAACAAGAAAAGACAATATGCTAAGGAATGAACAACAACAAGAAAAGTAAAATAATTAACAACTACTTTGTTCCCACAGAGCAAAAACTGGATGTCAACTGATCAGTTCTTTATGCCTGCATATTTTTTTAAAGTGATTTTTTTTAAGGGCTACCCCCATCAGAACATGTTCTACAGTTGTAAACCAGTGCCAGGGAATTAGATTTAGCTCGGGGCATTGTGTACAATTACAATATGGCTATTAATGCGGGGAAAATAAGCAAGGAAAAAAAGTTTAACATGACATAACATCTGACTTATTAACTGATTCAGTATAAATGAATGTCAAGAAAGTAATGACAGTCCCAGGATCTATCCAACATATAGTTGTCTGAAAAAGCATTTCACCAATGGCTTAGAATATGTTATTCTTTCATTCTGATGTCTGTTCTTCCAAGTGAGGGAAGCATATCTTCAATTAAAAAAAAAAAGAAAAAAGAAAGACACCACTTCAAGTAAAAATATTGCATGAAAGAGAATTTCTGTATCAGAGGGTCAGAGCAAAGACAGTGATTAACAGAAGAGAATGTATGACCAAAGAAAAGAAAGACTTTTTTCTAAAAAAATAATTGTTGAAGATAAGAAACATGAAAAGCCCATTGCCATGGTGCTAGTTGTGTTGCTGTTTCTTTCTGACCTCACCTTGCCCAGTCAAGATGACTAAATGCCTTACTTTGGTATTTACCAGCTTTTAAGCATATGGTTTTTGACAGTCTTCATTATTCTTTAATAAGTTTCCTTTGTAGTGGAACTCACCCTTTAGAAACTCAGTTAAGGAGTTGAATTGAAAGCTCCATTTAGAGAAGGTTGATTTTAATTTATTTAAATATGTAAAGACATTCTGTTTTGTTTTGTGTTTTTTTTTTAAATACTCATGGGCTTGCAGGCAGAGAGATATGTAGCTTTATCTCTGAGTGAAAAGTTAGGTTCCAGTTCTCTGCAAACTTTTCCTTGTTCAAATTAGGGCTCCTCAATGCAAGAGCTTGTTAAAGTTTCATGTTATAAGGGATGGGTTTGCCTTGGCAGATTAATTTACCAGCAGGAAAGTCTACTTCTGTTTTTCATAATGCCAAGTTTTAAAGCCTGCTTACTTTGTGGGTGGTGTGATTCATGAGGAAGCAGGGTAGCCACAGGCATGGGATCAGAGCTACGTCCTTAGGCCCACAAGCAGGTGTGTGGGTGTGAGAGAAAAGAAGGTGCGAGGGCTCTGTCCTTCCTCCTTGCACCTAGATAATTCCCCTTGGCACCCTGGGGTGCTGTGTGTGCTTGTGACCAAAGGAACTGGGCAGGTGTGCTTCCCCCCTGTTTCGACAGAGCTGGGAAGCATGAAAAACTTCCAAATGTGTTCCTGAGTTTGAAATGAGAGGAGAGGGAAGAAGCCACATGGACAGGTAGGAGCCTTACAGCCCCAAGCAGGGCTTCTCAAAGCCCAGAGCAAATTCCACTGTGCAACACCATGACTTCAGAAGGGGGCAGCAAGCCCAGCGCTTGCAGAGAAGCAAGCTGCACGAAGATCCGGAAGCCAAACCTTTTCCCAAGAGGCCAATGTCACAGCTGACCCCACACAGTGAACTAGGCCTTCTCCCATGCACACCCATTTAGAAAGAGCTGTCAAATTAAGATGAGAGCTTTTGTATATGTTGATTCGAATGGTTAGTGTAGTAAAAGACAACACCATTTACAACATGAGCTGTGTGGAAACACGAAGCGAGAGTCTGTGGGTTTCTGCGCAGTTGTTTTTCATATAGGTGTAATAATTGAAGGAGACACGTGAAGATATGAACATTTGCAGGTCTGGTCAGCCATGGACATGACCAAGAAAATCCCACGGCCACCAGCAGGAATCACAGCACCTTCATTCATCACAGACAGAATCAGCTTCTGTTTGGACCTGGATTTTGCAGTTTTAACTACGTAATACTGTGTGGACATGCTCCAGGCCTATACTTGGGCAACACATTAAAGTTGCTGCAGGTCCCGCAGACATACCCGAATGAAATTTAAAATGAGCTCTAGTGCCTTTACTCATGAGAGTTCACTGCGGGAGGCAGCCCTGCGCTGCTGCTGCTGCAGCCTGGCTAGCCTGAAGGCATCTGGCATGCCTTTAGGTGTCTTGCAGCATGGGCACGCTCAGAGATGTTCCTTCAAACCAAATTACCTTACTTTTACCTTGCCCTAACACTACTGGAGACAGACACTAGGTACTTTGTAGAGTGCCTGGTTTGGCAGTTTAATGATTCCTTTTTGGGGCTTCTGACCACTGTCAAATTTGAAATCACGAACCTGCATATTGATATTTCTAGCCATGACACTCAGGGAGAGGACAGAGACTCTTTCGTAGTTCTGGAGACCCAGACACAGCAAGAAGTATGGCATGCGAGCTGTGAGGTCCAGTAGTCTATTCGCTGTAAGAAGAAGTTGTAAGACTCTGTTTAAAGCTTTGGCAAGAGAAAAAGTCAGAGTGAGAATATAGTTGTTACTGTTCGACTTAGACGACATTATTCTGCTGTGTGCCAAAGCAGGACCAAACTGGAATATCTGAGAGTAAAACTTGTCTTTTGGTTGCCTTTGCACAAGCTGTAACCACATAACTATATTGCTTTTACACTCAGTTCTCTCAAATAGGTTTTCTCGAGAAGCAGTTTTTCTCCAGAAATATTGATACAAGAGTGCGGGCAGGACAGCAGAGAATCTGTTCAGCACGTCCTTCTCCACCAGTCTGCAGTGTGAGCTGTTCTGCTGCTCACAAGCTGATGTTTTTCGCACCTCTCCCATCTTCCTCTACTTGGTCAAACTTCAGCCTCCACACCTGCTACTGCAGGATATTGCCGTCCATGGCTTTCCAACACTTAATATTCTGGTGAATAGTTGACTTCTTGTTGCTTTGAAGAAAGTCCCCAACGGTTGCTGAATTTTCTCTCCAAGTCCAGGAGAGAACAGAAGGGGCCTTTATTTACCTTAATGGGCTCTGAAGTTTACTGCTGCAGACAGTCAGCTGCCCAGTCTGCTCATGCTGACTTCTGCCTTAGGTTTCATGACTGCTGGCTGGTGAAGCAGAATTTCTGCCCAAGACACTCAGATCTGTAAAGCATGATGATCTTGGCTAACTGCAATACCTGTATATTAGGACACACTGCAGGAAAACAAATTGTCATGTGTCTTACATACATAAAATTTATACAGTCTCTCAAGATAGTCCCACAGTGACAGGGCAAAATGAATATACTTTAAAGCAACATAGCCTTCCACAGCAGGAAGCTTAGAAATTCACCTGAAATAAACAAATAAAAATAAATTTTAAAAAAACAACGAAAACCCCACAACACTCCCTACATCTTTTGAACACAGTCCACTGCTTAATTACCGTAAGTCCTTCTTTTTTCTGGTGAACTTGCAGGTTGCTGTGTTAATACTACACAACATTTCTTTAAGGCTTAAGCACATACATTTTAGAAGCTGACAACATTTTTTCTGTTAGAAGAGCTTAAGTCCTTTTATCATATGTTCATGGATCACATTTCACAAATTCAGTTTCCAAGCCAAGTCAAGACAGATGTTCCAGTACCACAAGGCTTAACGAATGAACTTTTGCCTCACTAAGGTCTGGAAGATAAGATGAGGTAAAGACTTTAAAATAAAGGCAAACGTTTGCTTGAACATGTAAATGTAATTGTTCAGACTGTAAATTAAATTCAATTAAGTTCAGAGAGTAGTATCTTAAGCCTTTTGCTAATTATACTCGTGAGTTTCAACTCATTACACTCAGATAGTACTTTTAAGAAAAAGGAATCTGCCAGGAAACTGCCCATTACATGGGCTAGTTATTTTGTTTCCATTAAAGCATCACTAAAACTTTGAGATCTGACTCCAAGATACTCCACAGGAGAAGGAAAAAAGAGAAGCGAGAATCAAGGGTCGTTTTGCCAACCATGGCAGAGAAGATGAGCTGCAGAAAGGAATCAGTATTTACTGGGCACACAAACCCCATAGCTGCACATCCAAGAATATCCTTGTTCAGCATCTGGGTGACCGCTGCACTCAGCAGTCGGTTACTTGCAATGCTGTCCACCTTGACAGATGCCCAGGCACTGGCCAATGTCTCTCTGGTTAGCAGCACACCCCCACTCAAAAGAGAAAGCTCATTTGAAAAAACTAAACCTCTCAGGAATTCGCAGCCAAATAAATGCTCCTTTTTCGTAATAACTGCTGACCTGGAAAGAACTTCAAGGCTTGATTTGGTATCATTTGACCTAAACACATGAAGAAAACTATGCCAGGGAGCAGCAACAGAAGAGTTGAAACTGGGGTCAAGCTGAAACTCTGATATCAGGGAAGAAAGGGCAGGAGAAATACAACTGAGGCAAACATATTCAAAACGGCATGAGGAGGGATGAGGGAGTCCAGAAAAAATTATGAATGGAGAGCCTATAAGTTCTCTAATCAAGCAAGAAAACAGCATAGAAAGGAAGGAAACTGAAGCTTTATCAGCTCCCTGCCATGAAGGAGCAAGACGGAGGCATTGCAGGCAACTGGAGAAGTAAAAATCAACAGGAGGTTGACACGTCAGGGGAGAGACAGGGAGGATTGCAGCCTCTGGAGACTAAGCCAAGAACATGGCTTACAGAAGCTACAAAATGTGCAACTGGGTGTTTTTATAGAGGGACTAGCTAGTGTTGGCACAAGACAGCAAGTGTTAGCACCGGAAGAAAGAAGTGCTCAGTGTGTGACAGTGACGAAGTCCCACGCAGCCCTGCGAAAGTATGTCTAAGCTGCATAAAACTGAGAAGCTCGCTTTGAGCTGGTTAGCCAAGCCTCAGTAGCAGTCTGTGCATGTTAACATTGCTTTAATCAATTTAACAGGCTAATACCACTAATTTGTTGGAGGTATCTGTAAACTGCACTTTGCAAGGTTAAGCAGACTCAGTGTAGCTTTGTTAGAAAGAGTCACTCCAGAGACAGCAAAACAGGTCGGTCCGTTCCAAACCCATTCAAACCCTTAATTTTCCTACCGCGTGTCCTTGGTCAGTGATTATGAACACCAGAGCAACAGGCACCGAGCAGAGACTGCCAACAAGCTGAGGCTGCTGAATAACTGCCCCTTCTTAATTACTGCCAAAGCTAACAACCACGGCTATGTTCATACCAGGTGGTCTCCCTTTCAGAAAATGCTCTTTCACTTTCCTTCTCCTTTTCTTAAAAAACATTTTGTTGCGTAATAGAAAAAAGTTGCCCAAATGCACACCAGCTATTTGCAGCAGACAAAAAGTGCTGCTCACACGATTTTTCTGTGTTGTGTTTTCATACTACTCTAAACTTTCTGCTGGGTTTGGACTGCTGCCAGCAATTTAGCATAGCAACTTGCTTTCTTCATGATGTTCAGCAAGTTGTTTTGCTTCCTGAAAGGCTTGGGCTGCAACCCAGGGAGAATTTTACACTATGAAAGAATGGAAAGTTGGTTACACAGGAGCAGCAAAAGCTACACACCTCCTTCCCTCTGACCACAGATGAACCCAGCACTCTCTCTTTATGGTCTGGGTACGTGATATTATGACTGTGATGGTGTGGGACCCAGCTCTCCCAGCAGGACATACCTTGTCCTGTGGAGCAGAAGCTATTCACAGGGCTCCTGTGGGCTTGCTGCTACATGCATGATTTTTGTATGTTCATGCTTAAGTGACTGACTTTGCACACATGGTAGAGTAGAACACAGGTAGCAACCAGACATACCCAAAAAAGTGGGAAGCCAGGCAGGCCCGTCTTCCTCTGCAGCAACCCAGACTGCCTGCTCCCGGCTGCCCTCTTTCCAAGTCACCATCACATGACGGGGAGGGAACATTTTCCCAGGGGAAGAAAGAGGTTTGGGGCAGGCCATGACATAAATAAATTATCTTAGCAACCTGTACATGGCCTGCAGAGCATAGGCTGAACATTTATGATTTCCCCAAGGACTGCGAGAGCCAAATCCCATTGAAACGAACAGAAAGATTTCCATTGGCTTTAGTGAACGTTGGATCAAGCCTTAAAGTTATAGTTAGGCGAAAGTACAAACACAACATCTCTGTGGGTTGTTGGCACAGTGACTGTGAGTACAACTGGAACAGAAACAACCACAAGGTACACTGAGGCTCCACCACTGCTGCTGTTCAGTGACTGGCTTTTATTCATTCCCTGCCTCAGTGGAGCTACTCTACACCGCAGAGAAAACCTGGCCCATGCACTTTGCTCAGTAGGGTTTAACACTGGGCACAGAGTGCTCACCATGCAGATTACACCAGCTGTCAGACACAAAGTAACTGCAAGTAGTTGTACCAGCACGCAGAACAAAGGAAAGCATCCGCTTAACATAGATAGGCTGGACAAACTTGAAACTGCTGTTCCCGATCCATAAAGGCAGATTCCTCTTCCCACAGGTGGTTTCCTGTCTCCTGGACTCAATGTGATACTGCTTGCAAGGAAGAACAGAGCTCCTTCAGTGCACATTGTGCATGTGACTCTTGCTGCTGCACTGCTTTATTTTAGATTATTATTCTGTCCCTTCCTTTAATCATCAGCTAGAGACAGGTTAGTGACGGTTTCAGTACCACCACTTGTTGGGGATGGCATGTTAATTTATGGATATTTTTAAATTTAAATTTAATTTTTAAATTTATATTTTTTAAAAATTAAAGCCACTTGTTGCTAGGCAGTAAGTCTTGCAAATTAATAAAACAAGCAATAAGAAATGGAATAATAATAGCAAATGCTGGCTTAAAAAATAGAAATGCTGTACATCAACAATAATGATGAAGAGTGGCAAAGGGACACCATCTCCTTGTGGATTATTCTGTGTCAAAAAAAAATATCACAGCTGGGGAACGTCTCCTAGAAGCCTCATGTCTTGCTCACGTGAACCCATTAGCTCTGAGAAACCTCTACATCCAGTGTAGCTTGACAAATCTGTCTTGGAGGGATTAAACCTACATTTGTAACAATACAAGACATGTTTCAGTGCTCTGCCTCCTTCTTTCTTGTACATTTAAATACACAGCCAGGTCACTGGAACAGTGTGACTTGTTTCAGTTTATGTCGTAAGTCCTACCTTTCCAACCAGGCATTCACAGCTGTGGGCAGGCAGTTGAAAGCCTGAAGTCTCAATCTTGAAGGACTTGAAGGACTACTTTCAAGTCCTGTGGTATGCGGCATACAGCGGGATAGAGAGTCCAGGCTTCTGCTTGTTTTGGTGTATCTATTCCCACCTAATTCCCAAGCCTTTCTTGCCCCCACTTCTCTGTCTACATAAAAAGCTAACATTAACCTGGTTTAAATAAATAAAATAAAAAAGCCATCCATCTTAACACCCTACTCCTCGCTTTATGTTCACTATGTAGGAGCAAAATTGCAAGCTTCACCCAAGGCCTACAGTGAGAAATCTCAAGCAGGGCAGTACCTTCCATTATGAATAGAAAGATGGCTTTATTTTTTTTTTTTAAATCAATACATTATTTTCAGTCATTAGAATCTTGTGCCAGTTGCAAAATCAATCCTTTTCTTATAAAAGTACTTACATTCCCAATAAAATACTCTATGACGTAGAATCCCCTTTATGAAAGAGCTGGACTATGCTCCCAGGAAGCCAGCAACCTGCACTGTAATCACAGATTTTGCATAGCAAATGAGTTCCTGAGTTTTAACTCCTGTAATTCCTTTTTGAACGAGTAGTGGACTTGTAACATGGATCACCTTCAGGAAGCCTGGGACTGTGGGCAGTTGTACACAAGGAAAATTGGACCTAGGACATGTAATTAAGATGCTCCCAGTCTGTAACAGAAAGTCATTTAATGCCTCTTGTCAAAGTCTGTTATAATAAAGAAACCAGGTTCTTCAGAGGAAATGGGACAACCTGACCAGATTTACTCTGATCAGGCATGCGTAGTGATGAAAAAGAAAGGTAAGGAGTGAAATGAAATGTCATGAATTTGGTTAGCACCATGGTTTTGGTTTGTTCTTATCTCTACTGAAAGTGACTGCTCTATTTAGTTTTGAATAGTTGCCCTGCAAGTTGGATTAAATTTCTCTCCCTTGATTTAACTTTGAAGCAGAGACAGTGTATATTCTACACTGGCATAACACATATCTTTTAGAAAAAACCCTGACAACATGAAATTCCCATAGGTGCTATGCTCACAAAGCATTAGCATAATGATATTAGGGAGAGATCTTTGCTCTTATAGAAACTGTTTATATCTGTCAGGGTCTTATATGTAGACTGTTGCAAACACTATGGAAATGAAAAACTAAACTAAGACACAATAAAATTTTGTTGAGCAAAAGCAGAGTTTGAAACTGAGAGATGAAATTCCTTCCACTAGAATAGCTATATTTTTACTACGGTAAAACAAAACTAAAGAAAGCATCAGAAAATAGAGATGGAAAATATAGGCCAGTACCATATTAGTATGGGACACTTTAAGGCCTAATTCAAATCCTTCTGAAGCCAGTGTTATGTCTAACAGGTCTAATAGTAATAATAATAGTAATAATGGTTGTTCTTCATAATTAAGGATGATTACGAGGCCCTTAGGGTAATGCAGCTATTTACTTTCACCACCCATGTATTTTCCTGTGTGAGAATAGGTTCACCTGTGATGAACATCTATGGTTGTGCATGTTTGGTTTTGATGACTGGAAAGTGCTAATTGATTCTCCTTGAGCTTTCCTCCTTGACGCTCTTTTGGACTCCATTTCATTAAGTATTTTACCTCATAGGCTGAGTTTTATCATCATACATCAGGTGTCTTAATCTAAAGACTTTTTCCCCACTTACTGAAAAAGATCTTGCAAGCTTTAAGAGATGATTTCTGCATGCCCTTCAAACCGGATGGTAGCTGTTCTTCTGCCACAAGCAAGCAAGGTCCCTCTTCCAATAATCAAGAGCCTCCGTGCTGCCAGCCCACCCAGCTCTGCAATGACTAAGACCTTACCAGGAGACCTACAGCATGGGTGGCTGTTTAGAGGGAAAAGCCTTGAGTCTCTTATCTGGCCGTGCCTAGACTCCAGTGTAGGCAGAACCATCCTGTTCTTAAATACTGCATCTGTGCAAAAGCAGATCCCATCAACAATTGCAGGTGTTACAACAGTCTGATAAATGGCAGTTTCTGTGCTAAGAAGTCACAAGCTACACACAAGAGCAGAACTAGAGGGAGGAGAGGACTGTCACTTGCCAAGAGCAAAGAACCAGGATGAAGACATCTTGAAAAGGATTTTTCTTTCCCTTTGAACGAATGATATTGCCATGTTCCCAGTAAACTGACAGGAGCCTTAGGCCACAGGAGGAAGAGGGCCAGGAAGAGGAAGATTAATAGATCACTTGCAGATTAGTACTATGAAGACCATTTTAAAATGTTGAACCAGCAGCATCCATCTGAAGAAGGCGTCCTGGTGTGAAATGAATTTCACCTTCTGAGTCATTGGGGAAGAGATAGGGACTTTCTTGTCCAGGGGCATGTTTCCATTATTTCCGCAGAGGATTTCCAGCAGGAAAGTCAGATGGTTTACACGGAAGAATTGCCTGTCTCCAAGCTTCATAGAAAATTTTGGTCCCATGCTTTATTCATTGAGGACTTCCCACAGTGTCTAGGTAAGACGCAAGGCTCTAAGTGAGCAGCTTCTCTTGCTTTCACCTCTCCTACAGATCAGCCAGTTCTACGTTCTATGAGTTGCTTCTCACAGAAGAGAGGAGAAATATGGGCTTGAGTGATTGTGAAATAATTCTTTACCTTGTAGCTGAGTTTTCTTTTTAATTAACTCAGGTTTTGAAGAGTAAAATTAAAGGCAACTTAGTATTTAAAACATGTGAACTTCTTCTAAAATGTGAATAAATTAAGCAAGAAGTTATGGAAACAAATTAATAAAAATAAAAAAAAAATTTCCCTGAGCTGAGCTTTGCTTGACGAGCTTCAGGAGTGCATGGCTTTTGCTACTGAGAAGGCAGGCCCTGAGAAATCATGCCTGGGAGCATGGAAACCCTGATGCAGGCACAGGCACGGCAATGCCACGAGCCTCCATTCTAATTCCTTTCATCCCTAACAGGTATAACAGTTACAAAGCAAGTCTTCAAAAAGTAATCCTGTATCTTAATCTGAAGTATATTATATTCATAAACTATTTCATTCCTTCCCTCTTCTTCTCTCTTTTGAGCCCGGATAATGTACTACTAAAAATAGGATTTCTGCTTTCCAGTTGAGAACGTTAGTAGCAAGAAAATAAATAGTTCCCTTCATTACCAAAGTCTCAGAGGAATGCAAACAGAGAAGAAGGAGCAAACATAAAACCTATTTCCAAGGTGTTCTGGAGTAATGGATCAGCCTCTGATCTTCAGATACACATCAGTAAATCCAGACTTTGATCTACAAAAGCACTTAAGTACTTGCATAACTTCAAGCGTATGAGTAGCCTCTTCACTTGAGATTAGCATGTGGTTAGGTGATTTTCTGGACTGTGGCTTTTCAATGGAGTCTAAGGATTAGTTATGCATTTTGTATTGTGGGAAGGAGTAGAATGAAGGGAAGGAATGGGAGGAAGGAAGGAAGGAAGGAAGGAAGGAAGGAAGGAAGGAAGGAAGGAAGGAAGGAAGGAAGGAAGGAAGGAAGGAAGGAAGGAAGGAAGGAAGGAAGGAAGGAAGGAAGGAAGGAAGGAAGGAAGGAAGGAAGGAAGGAAGGAAGGAAGGAGGGAAGGAAGGAAGGAAGGAAGGAAGGAAGGAAAGCTGGCTTAGGTTAAAACACGACATATCCAAACAGAGCTTTCTAGCAGATTATAAGGCTTGTGACTGAAAGCAAAGAGAAATTCAGATGCACTGCGGAAGCAGTTCAGCCCTGTTGGCCTTATATTAAAATCACTGCACTGAAAAATCCAGGAAATATGCAATTTTACGAGAGAAAAAGAATTACCACTGAGAACTTGGAGCTTCAGGACTATGCGGGATCAGTTTTATTCATACGTCTTCCCTGGTTTGCCCTGATTCCTCAGCCTCTCTATCAGAAATCCTGTCCCTTATAGCCTTCAGTTGAGATGATTATATGAGATGCAGCTTCTCTGTTTTGGTCAAAATGATCTGAACTCATTTGACTGGAAGGTCCCAGCTTATTCTTTTCTTTAAATTGAATAGGTTACAAATGCTCAACTCATATGCTTAGCTTATAGGTTATACCCAACTCATATGAGCACTGAATTGGCACACTGGAAGCAGAGATGGCCATGCACAAACTGCCTGTAGATAAGGATGTAGGAGTTTAATGTTACACGGTTAGTTAGTCAGGGCCAGGGGACATTCCCAGGCACTGAAGCTTGATTATTTATACTATGAAATTGTTAGGATGATGCCTGGCATGTTTTTGGCAAAGGTACAAACACACCAGCTAACACACTGCCAAACAATTCCCAGGAACAGCCCGGGAAGGAGTCCTCCTCCACAGACAGTTTGCATTCAGCCACCCTGCTCAGGAGGGTAAGATAATTCAACAGTACGGATGCAGGCTGTTCTGCATCAGCTTGCCTCAGTGCCAGCGAATGTTCCTGGGCATGCCTAATTTACTAATACAAAAGTAGCCATAGGTCCTGTTCATAAACACAGCGCTGATTCAGTTGACTTACCAGTCTATTAAAATCTAGATAGAGCTTGATTCATTGTAAGCAAAATAAATACTTGGAAATGCAGTAGAGGTGAAACCAGAAGGAGCCCGGGAAAAAGTGCAGCAGCTGCAGAAGGATCTGCTTTGAGAATAAACTGTAACAAAAATACACTGGCTACAGAAGTAAGGTCATCTAAGGAAACAAAATGAGAATGTTTTGAGCTGGCACAAGAAAACAATTATGTTGGTGAGCCCTAGAATTAATGAAGTTTGATTTGCTACGATTTATATTTCTTGGTTGATTGACTTTGGATTTTTAAGGAGATTGGACTAAAGCTTATTTCTGTCATCCAGATATGTTTTCCTGTGGTGTCTTTTCTGCTTGGATTCTCTGAAGTCTGACCACATGTGCATATATAATATTCCTTTCCTTCAGTCAAGTCACTTAGAAAATATATCTGTATATGGCAACTTCTTTTACTGAAGATCGTAGGAACTCGGTTATCTTTGGGGCTTCTACCTCTCTGTCAAAATCAGTCAACGGGTTCAAAATTCAGAGGAGTACAAGCCCAAGAGCTGAATGCAGAAGCCTAGTTTCCATAGGAAATGGGGCTGCAGATCTGTGGTGCGTTAGGACATGGCTCATACACTCAGCATAGAAACAAAGAGACAGCATGAAGACTCAAGTGGGGAATATGTCAAAACCAATACATGACAATTTAGTTAACAGCATTCATCAATACATGCTTTTTTAAGACAATTAACTAAATTCAAACCACTATTTCCTTATTTTCTAATCCATTAACTCCTAGAAGAAGCACCCATTCTGTTCAAAACATCCCTCTGAATATACTGCTGAGCTCTTGGAAAGATTTATTTTCAGCAACACCAGAAAAATAAAAAGATCTGGAAGAATAATAAAAAATGAATTAAACTGAACAGCAATAATTTATTAACAGCAGACATACAGGAATGGAAAAAGGTGACTACGAAAGATTCCTCCAAAAAATCAAGGAAAGAAAGGGGAATTAAGCACAACTACTTTACACTAACAATACATCTAAATATGTTTGTCTTTGTTGCGGACGAGTTGCCTACCTACTTGTTGGTACAACAAGGTATTACACAACATGAAGAATATAAGGCAGATTGCTGCACTGGAAACATGCATATTTTTTTTCAGGTCAGATATCTAACAGGGCTGAATTTGTCTCATTTACACTGCATGAATAAGGAATAGTTTAGTCTAATTTCAGTGTTTCAAAACCTGAAGAAGTAGGAAGAAAGTCAATATGTTACCTATCCAGAGGTCATTTACAAGCTTATGCTTCTGTGCAGGAAATATACAGGAGGATGACAGACAAGAAAAATGTCCCTTAGGACAAATGTGCATTTGACTTCCCCAAGCCCCTCTTCTACTGTTCTGTATATGCTGTTCTAAAATCAGTCACCTATTTCTCCGTATTAATTTCTTTTTCCTCTGCTTTTTTTTTCCCAACCATTTTGTATTGGAATAAGAATGATGTCCCTGTCATAGTACTGTTGTCAATGATTGTTCTATATTAGGGGAGTAAACTGGTAATCTGAGGCTACTCAAAGAGTTATTGAAAGAGCTTAAAGTCAAAGTTAGACTTTATGCTTAAGCCATTAAACTCTATTGACTTTAACAGCATTTCTCCCAGCAAAGGAGTTAAAATTCTAGTTCCTGACAAATAGTGGAGACAGCGGGTGATCTCAGACTTTTCCCTTCGTAGACATATGGCACTTCACCTCTGCAGTCTCATCTTCTTCTGCTTTAAGGCTGAATTATAATGTAATTAACATGGATATTTATGTTCATGTGGACTTTTGATGAGATAAAGCACAAAACTGCATATGAAGAACCCTCAGCTGAATGTGGGGGAACCCAAGTCCTCATCCTTTCTTCTTTCCTCCAGACAGAGGCCTGGGTAGCTATAATGCTCCTGGGCTTATATTCAGCCTGGTCAGACTTGTCTGTAGCAAAGAGCAGGAGCAACTGCACTCTCCTGCAGGAAGGCCTGTGTTAAGGCAGCAATGTAGTGGCCCTCTGTGTACAAGATCACGGTATTCCTCAGCCTATGGAATATATCCCACATGGTGGAACAGATTCGGTCAAGCTTAAGACAATGTAGTCTCAGTGATTCCCCTAAATCAAGTATTTTTTTCTTCCTTTACCTCCTCTCTCGTCTGCACACCAGTTATTTCTCTGCAATATGATCCTGACACTATGGGCTACAGGTATAGAGGGCAAGAAAACTAAATCTCCTCATACAGCAGCATCCTACTTCAGTCAGGCAGTTTAATGCACTGAAACAACAGAAAACTATTCACTGTTTCCTGCTGGGTTAGTGTTCTAGCGCTTTCAGGGTTGTGCAGCCTGCTTACTTCAGCTCATATGAACACTAGAACAACCAAAGCAGAAGTAGTGGGATGGCGGCAGCCTGGAGGAGAAGGGTAGGACCGACCCTTGAGTGGTACCAGGCTAGCAGACAGATGTGGCTGCCTCGGGGCGGGCACTCACTCCTGCAGGTCTTGTCCCCAGCGAGAGTCAGCCTAGTGTCACCCGGACGGTGGAGAGATGAAAATGGAGACAGCAGCAGGAAGACAGAGAGAAGGAGGGAAGTCTCACCAAGACAAAAATAAGAAAGATGAACTGGAAGGAAGAAGGAAGCCAAGGGGGAACAGATTGAGAGTTGCAGGAGTTCAGTGCCAGCAGATGTTCAGAATCAAACGGGCTGAGGGAGCTCCTTAGAGAAATGAGGGTTGGAAGGGAAATGCATAGGAGAACGGCAGGAACCCAGAGGGAATTGCTGCCAGGTTAGAAAAGGGAGCAGGTTGCGCTGACAGGCTCCTCTTAAGCTGCTTTTCTCCAATTCTGTCAGTCTGATTTGTTTATTTTGCCCCTGAAATTTTCAAGTCATTCTGCTATGAGGTTTAAAGCAGAGAAAGGGGATAAGGTTGTATTAGACCCATGTGTTTGACCCTCAGCTCAGGATATACACAGGTAAAAGCCACTCTTTACCTTTACAGATATTTCATTATTTGAGAATAGATATCCAGTATATCATTCGGAAAATACCAGTGAGCGCTTTAACTCTGGTAAAACTCTATCTGAAGAACTAAACCAGCTAGAACCTTCAGTGACTCCCGAGAATGTAAGGCAGTGTAAATGGCAGCTGCAGAACAGCCTTCAACCACTGTATACAAGAGTAAGACCAGAAGGAAAGGAATTTAATTTGTTTTTGAAACCTCAAGGCTGGTGCAATGCATATTTAGGGAGGGGAAATGTACTTCCTTGCCTTTGTTTCACTGACAAACATGCAGATGGTGCAAGGTGGACGCTCACTGATCATCCTTTCTCACGCATTGGAGGGGCTGGAAACCTCCTCTCATCTGAGGTTTTCCTTCTACCAGACTCCATCTGGTTTTGCATGATAATAAGGTTGAATAGCCCATGTCCCATGCTTGAACCAGGCAGATCTGAGTGAAGAGAGCTGTGGAATCCAAAAATTTTGGAAGAACAAATCAGGTAGTAATTTTTTTCCTTGTTTTCAAATACAAATGTATAGCTTTTATTATAAACCAAAATTTATGAACTGTCTGGAGATATTTACCCCTCCTTCCATGAGACATTCATTACATAGCTCACTTGCTACAAGAATATTGTGGTAACTTCAACTTCAACTTTAAACCTTCTTCACAGAATCACAGAATCACAGAATAGTAGGGGTTGGAAGGGACCTCTGTGGGTCATCTAGTCCAACCCTCCTGCCGAAGCAGGGTCACCTACAGCAGACTGCACAGGACTGTGTCCAGGCAGGTCTTGAATATCTCCAGAGAAGGAGACTCCACAACCTCCCTGGGCAGCCTGTTCCAGTGCTCCGTCACCCTCAGAGGGAAGAAGTTCTTCCTCCTGTTCAGACGGAACTTCCTGTGCTTCATTTTGTGCCCATTGCCCCTTGTCCTGTCACTGGACACCACTGAAAAGAGCTTGGCCCCATCGTCCTGACACCCACCCTTCAGATATTTATAAGCATTTATTAGGTCCCCTAATATTATAAGCATTTGTTAGGTCTTCAGATCAATAGGAGAGAGAGACAGAGAAGTACGTGTTCTTTCTTTCTTTCTTCTGGGTTCGTCTTTATTCTTGGGACTTAAAATGTAATGAATTTTCCCGTTCTGGATACCTGGTACAACTTGGATTGTGCTATCATGTCATGTTATGAGAGGGCTTTAGGCACAGAACTTCCCAGCTTGTGTTAACTGCATTTTACAAACTAAGAAAGCTGAGAGAAGAGTAATTTAAAATGACACCACAACTAGTGAAAAAAAATTGAAAATGTTACTTTAATTTGAAAAAAGAAAAAAAACCTGTGATAATGAGCCCATCTTAATAAAATGGTAGCGTGGAATTTCTTTCCCTGCTGTGACGAATTTGTGGTCAAATACCCTTGTCCCAGACAAGATGGAATTATGTTCAAATTCTGGCTGGTGATCAGAAACACTGAGAAAGATCTAGGATCAAAGAAACTTATGCTATTCATACTCCCCAAATTTACACATTCTTAAAAGCAAAGCTGAAGCTAACATCTTTCTTGAGCTCCTTTTGTTTACAGGGTAGATATAACCCTGGCAGACACTAATTTTCACAACACTATAGGGAAATCATGATCAACTATGTCTTCCATGAGGACTTCCTCTAACGAATTAGTCACAAACACATTTTTATACCTCAGTACTCCATATCTCTTGTGCCCATTAGGTAAATCTCAAATTCCATCACTTCTGTGTTTTTCAATGAGTGCTCAAATGGTTATTCACATTCAGGAAGTGATATCAGTAGTAAGTGAGCCAACTTTACTGCATCCCAATTGAAAATCAAACTCTGATGAATTCTAGGAGTCTCAAGATAAGGCATCTTTTTTGTGATTTCCATTCTGGAACAAAATTAAAACCAAGGATCTCGTTCCATCAAAAGAAAAAACTGGCCAAGAATAAGTTTGTTGTGGATAAGACAATGAAGATGTCTGACTTTGCCACGAATTCTTTAAATGCCCTTGAAAAAGTCCACAAAAGTGTGCAAGCCTCGGTCTTTCATTGCTAAAGTAAGAATGGCATTACTTTATTTCTCCCATTCTTAACCTTTCTGGCCTATTTTGAATATAAATCATCAAGAAGTGGAGACTGCCTTATGGAATCAAAGACATCAAAAGCGGTACCTTCCCTCTGGCAGTGACTAAGAGCAGATCTTCAGAAGACAGTAAAAGATACTCCAGGGAAAGAAGCGGTAGCATAATCTACCCTTATGAAAGACTCATTCTAATCCCTAGAAATTAGAGATTGACCTAAACCATGAAGCATGAAGTTTTCTATCCATACAAATGTATTTTAGCTATCATAAGCCACTCTCGTTATTCATATCCGTACCAAATCCCCTTCTAAATGCTGTTAAATAATGGGGGAATGCATTCTGCTGGATGATTCTTAATGTCTGTTTGAATTATATCTATGCTGTGGGGTGTAATTGCATCTGAGACTTTTGGCTATTCACATAAAGAAAAATAGTGGTAAGGAAGCAAATGGGAAGGGGAGGAGAAAAAGAGAGTTCTTTCATATAGTTTTAAACTTCCTTTTCTTTGTTTGCTGGCAAGTATTTAGTCAAGAAGGAAAATGTTGAGTTGTGTATTTTGCAGTGGAGTTCTTAACTAAACTACATCAAACAAATGAGTCGGCTCTTTTGTATCCTCTTTCTAATTTGAGATGACTCTGAGGCAGCTTTGCTTTCAGAAAAACAGGAAGTTTGGGGATTCCTTGCCTCCAGATTTGGTATTTTTTGGTTTATATAACAGGCTGGATGAAGTGTACGACACTGTTATCTCCCTGTGTGACTTTGCTCTGCCTTCACTTGGTCCAGGCAAGCACCTAGGGTCAGTGCCAGGACCCCTAACTACTCACCCTGCGTCTGGGACTGCGACTTGGGTGTTTTCCTGGGTACAAAGCCCAAGTGAGAAGGGCAGGTCTAACCTTTTCTCTCCCTCAGACAGGGTTAAGCAAATTGAAACCTTGTTTTCTTTCAGCGATTGAGCCTCTTCAAACAGCTGTGTATGTGTGTAAAGTCTGCTCTGGTTTTTTGCCTTCTGCCCCCTGGAAGGAGCCAGGATTGGGTTTATCCACTGGCAAACACAGCTGGCATCGGGGTGCCAGCAGAACCCGTGGCCGCTGCAACCCCCGTGCACAGCACAAGGAGGGGGCCACGCTCCCTGCTGCCACGCGCTCAGATGAGGAAAAGCAATTTCAATCCACAGCATAAGGCTTACAAAATAAATCGCTCTGCATCACCCCAAATAATTTGCAGGGTATTAAATGGAATCCTTTTAACAGGAAATGCTCGTATCCAAGAGAAGGGCAGCAAAGCGAGGCTGCTGGACTGGGGGAATTGTCAGCCTTGCTTACCAGTACCGCAGGGCAAAGATAAACTTTAAATGGATTCAGCAATCGAAATGAGGGCCATGCAAAAGCACCCCTGAGAGAGGGATAGTTTCTTACCCCCTTCTCCTGTGGAGCAGTCATCCAGGTTCCAATTTATTCCTCATTACACTATCGGGAAAAGGACTGTCTGAAAAGGAAGCAGCAGCCTGAAGTTTGCTGCTATTCCGCCGGCCCTAATCATTCCCCCATTCCCCCTGGCCATGCATTTCACATCGGCAGAACAGCAGAATGGGAAAAGGCTCTCATTCTGCACATCACCAGGGCAAGGTGGAGAGGGATGCCACTATCAAGGGAGACAGGGGGAAAAAAACAGATCTGTCAGAGCTCCTTGCTACAAGCCAAGGGCAGCAAAGATTGGAAAGGAGAGGGAATTGCCTTGGGAAGGGTAGCTGGGAGTTTTACATGGTGATATTGGATTAACCTGCTTCGTGAAATGAAGTACTTAAATATTCAAAGAGCCAGGAGAAAAGAGAGGAAGAGTAATGAGCTATTGTAGAATCACAGAATTGGCTAAGGTGGGAAGGCACTTTTGCAGATCAAGAGCAGGTTACTCAGGAACACATCCAGTCAGGTCCTCACCTAGCTGGACGACACCACAATCTCTGTTAGAGAATCTGAGGAGGCTTTAAACAGGCTGTGCTGCGTAGTGTGACAGGGTGCTGAGTAAATGTCTTGGCTATTAATCTGCCAGGAGCTGGCTCATCCTTGCTTATATGGACCTCAGTGCCTGCTGTGTAGGAAAATCCTGGAGGATCTTTGGTCTGTTATGGACAGGCCAGGACCATTGCATACACCAAGTGCCTGGTAAGGTTACAGGCAAAATGAGCCCAAGAATGAAAAACCTCTCCAGAATGTTAACTCAAAAGTAAAATTTTGGATTTGGCTTGGTGTATTGCAAAACATAAACAACTTTTATGATTTGTTCAAAATGCTACACATAATCTCTACTACAAAGAATTACTTTTATTTTCATAGAATCATAGCATCACTGAATAGTTTGGGTTGGAAGGGACCTTTAATGGTCATCTAGTGCAACCCCCCTGCAATGACCTGGGACATCTACCACTTGATCAGGATGCTCAGAGCCCTGTCCAACCTGACCTGGAATGTTTCCAGGGATGGGACATCTACCACCTCTCTGGGCAGCCCGTTTCTGTGTTTCACCGTGTTCAGTGTAAAAAATTTCTTCCTTCTATCCAGTATAAACCTAACCTCTTTCAGTTTAAAACCATTATCCCTTGTCTATGCAACAGGACATACTAAAAAGCCTGTCCCCATCTTTCTTATAAGCCCCCTTTCCCCTTTAAGTACTGAAAGGCCGCAATAAGGTCTCTGTAGAGCCTTCTCTTCTCCAGGCTGAAAAACCCCAACTCTCTCAGCCTTTCCTCACAGGAGAGGTGCTCCAGCCCTCTGATCATTTTTGTGTTCCTCCTCTGGACCCGCTCCAACAGGTCCACGTCTTTCCTGCGCAGAGGGCTCCAGAGCTGGACGCAGAGGGGCAGAATTCCCTCCCTCGTCCTGCTGGCCATGCAGCTTTTGATGCAGCCCAGGATGCATTAATATGTAAAAGCAAGAGCAGTGTTGAAAGTAAGTTATTCAAATATTTTACAATGACTTAATATCAGTTTTAGTGAAACTTGGTGAAGATTTGAATAAAGATGCTTCTGTTTAAAAGTGCTCAGCAAACGGTAGTTCTATTTTAATCCAGAGTGGGAAAAATCTTCCTCAAAGGACAGGGTTGCATTTCCATTAAAATCTTAAAATCCAATCTTATGTTCTTTGGTCAGGCTAAATTCACCCATATTTCATTTGGATTTCTCTCTGAATGAGAGGTACAAGGTCTAACTTCAGCGTGGTTTTTTGACAAAAGTTCACAAAAAAACAGGTATAGATGGGTGCAGCAGCTCTCTCTCCCATGAGAAAAAGAAATAAAATACTTTAGTGAATATCTTTCCCATGTGAATTAAAGAGAATATATATGTAAAACAGTTTTCAATATGCAAATTTACAAATTCAAAAGGAAATTGTTAAGCATCTGAGCAGCCTTCACACATACTGATTTCAATAAAAGATGAAAATACTCAGGGAAATCACCATCATTCCCTTAAATACACTGTTTTAAAACTTCTTCACCTTATATTCTGAGCACAGCTCAGGACATTTTACATGGGGTCTGGAACTGGGACTGTGTCTGCTGCTAGCATCCTACTGCCAGGGGCTGGCTAGTAGAGCTAAACCACATTATGCAAAGAGACCCTGGGATAGCTCCAGTGTTCACTTTTTTCAGGGGAAAAACATATAAAGCCTCCACCCTGGTATCTTTCCAATCTTTTTGCAGCTATTCATAGAGTAACCCATTCACAGTGGTAGATTTCAGCAGTATTAGACTAATGCCTGTGTAAAGGGTAAGAGAAACCACATCTTTTAATTTACATTATTGCAAGCTTTCTGTGCACAGTTTACACACAACACAAGAGGTTAAGGATCCTTAGAGAAAATATCTTTGTCATCTAGCTACTTTGCTAAAAGGTAAGGTTGCTAAGACAAACAGGACAATACCAGCCACACAGCATTAAGGATATCATTCTCAATGGCCTTAGCAAACTTAAGCAAATCCTTTTCGGCAGTCTGACACCATAAATGAAGTGTTTGAGATGGTATCATCTACAGCATTTGAAAGAGCAACCCTGACACATACTTTGATTAGGGAAGCTGACATTTCTGTTAAAGTTCAGCAAGTCACAGAATCCTCTTAACATATGGCCAAAGATTACAATGTTCTCTCCTGAAAAAGGGGAATGTGATTGCAGATCTCATAACTTTCAAAGTCAGACCAAAAACTTATTGCGTCTGCTTCAGTTTTTCATTCTCAGCAAAACAAACAAAGATGGGGAGACAGATAAAATACCAAAGAAGAATAACAATGATAATAAATCCCGCACATGCTTTGAAGACGCAGAGGAGACAAGAAAGCAATGTAAATTTTGCTATTATACAGATATTATGGTACTGAAATTGCTGAAGTTGAAGAATATTTTGTATGATATTATCACTGTTCTGGTTTGATTACAAGCAAGCCTCAAACCTAGAGATGGGACTCAAGCCATAGTGTGAGATTCATCAGCCAATTTTGCCCAAAGCTCAGGTTACCTCTGTTCTTATCTGGAAATTTGGGGGTCCAAAGAAATGCCTGCAAATTTAGAACATACGGAATAGAAGCTAACCTAGAAATCCTGCCACAATAAAGCCTCCCGAAAGGTTGCAGTGTTGTTGAGTTGTGACTGGATCAGTATACGACAGATTAATGTTCACAGGGCTGGATTAAACCAGAAAGTAGAAGAACATGAACTCTTTTATATAAACACGTAAAAGGATTTTGATTTTATTCAGTTCAAGGTCTCAGTAAAGGATCTGGTCAGTTCTTATTTATTCAAAGCAATTTACCCAGTGCTCTTTTTTTGTTCTTCATCTATATAACAACATTAAAAAAGATCACTATAGGAAATAAAACGAAGCATTGAAGTGTACCATAAACAGTATGTATTTATGTAGGGCCTGCAAACGGCGTAGCTTGAAGAGGAGGATGCTCCATTTATACTATCCCCTAGCAGTTTATGCAAGCTTTTTGTATAACTACACATCCTAAAGCATGAGAATAAGGACCAATCTTCAGATTTGTTTAAAAAGTTTACAGCTGCTTTCATTGAAATAAATGTACTGGAAACAACAGAATCAGGAAACAGTGTGAAGGCTATAAAGTTTGCATAAAGAAACCATTATGAAGGTGTGCCAGTAGAACAATTGTTTGATGTTGCATTACAAATACATCTTCATTTTTCCCTTTCTTTTTTTTTGTTTTTGTTTTAAGATTCAGTTTATCCAATGGCTTTTACAGTTAAAAAAAAATGCAGGAATTACTTCCTGAGATGCAAAACTTTAAAAGACATGCTAAAAATCTAATCAAGATCGGATGTTAGTCTCAGATGTGGCTGCTTTTTTGATTGGGATTTACCTTTGTTCTTTCCCATCTCAGCTGTACTACTAGAATTGCTGCTCACAACATTTTCATTTCAGGTACCAGATGGAATCTGGAAATATAGAACAATATAAAAACTAGAGCAAAGCACCCCAAAATTAAAGATTTCTGATGATTTCAGATTAATAAAAAAGGTCTGGCCTCTTTCACAGTGACTGTTAAGCCACAGTGTGAATTTGAAGGAGGACTGCCCTGGTAGTCCAGTAATGGAGCCCGAGCTCCATTGCAAAATTATTTTACAAATGTTTGTTATTTTCTGGATAACTCAGACCTGTGTCTCATCCTAAGCCCTTGGGATATTCCAGCAAAATTTCTCGAGCATGTGATGTAAATACTAACCAGAGAGGCACCTGGCATTTTTGCCTCTATTCTTTCTATTTCCCAGTGTTCCGCTCAATGCCAGTATTCCCACTGGAGAACCCGAGGCTGAATCCTAGACAAGGCAGAAAGGGGAGCCAGAGAGGTGAAGAGCCTCTGCTCCTTTCCCTGGTGCACTCACCCACAGACCATCCTCTAACAAGCAGATAATGTTTCAGCATTCAAGGGAAACAAAAGCTACCTGTAACCTACCCGGAGTAACAACTAACTGTCTGCCGACATGTGAAATGGAATGATAACATCCTTTGATCATCACACCACAAAGCATAAAATACCTTGTACTCCCTGTAATCTATTACCTTTGGATTTCTTTAGGAAACAAGTGTTATTACTGTTGAAAGATCCTAAACTGACAACCCTTCAGCGAAAGTTCTCAACATGAGAGTCATGGCTCACCCCCTTGTTTCCCCTCCCAGTCCCCGATGCCAGTTGTCCCAGTGGCCTCTCTGATGTAACTGCTCACAGGGAAGGGGCAAGGGTGGGAATGAGCACTCAGGCTCACCTCGGGCCCTGACGATGCTTCTGGTCAGGGCTGTGACTTGTTCCTTAGGTAACTAAAGAACGTCATCCAAAACCCATGGGCTTACCTTTCTGAAGTTCTTCACAGAAGATGATGCCTCTGAAAGGCTTTATAAAAAATCTTGAACTGTCCCTGAAGATTTGGGCTAATGACAATAGTTAAATTTCTTTCCCAGAAATGTTTGGTGTCATATTGATTTTGACTCTTCAAACTATTTTTATAAGTTCAAATGTTGAACAATCTCTCCAAGATAAGTTCATGACCATGGTTAGGAGAGCTCTGGAGGGCCAGCAACTGAAGGCTGGAATGCCAGCTCTGCTCACTTGTGCTCTAGGGAATCCTGTGGAGCAAATGAGACTGTATACTCGTCCTGATTCTTCAGCATCTGGAATGGACACTTCTCATGGGATAATGATGCAGCCACAGAGGATTGCTGAAGCACAAAGGGAATGCAAATACAGGCTATGTTTGTGGGAGGGGTCACTGCATGAAGCATTCAGCTTCCTTTAATGAGCATTGGTTTCAACTCCAAATAGCATTTTGCCTCCATAGTAATCTCCTGATGGTGATTCCTAAGCATATTTCATATGAGATGCAATGCAGTTAACCATGTGTTTTGATGGCTTTGATTTTAACCTCTTTCTTCTACCAGAGATGTGTGAGACATTCTTGGCAAAGGCTATCTGGCTAGTGTACTATGAGCAGGACACATGTCTTTCTGAAGTTCTTGGTTGCAAATGGACTGTAATCCTAAAACTGGTGATGTCACAAAAATCTTTCACTCGACTTCCTAGAGCTTTGGACTAAGTCCGTGATACAACCACTTCTTCCAGTCCTCAGATGTTATTGCAGATTAATGCACAAAGGAAGTTTAACTTCCTCCACTAACTTTGTACACACAGAGGAATATGAGCAAGAAAACTGAGTAGAAATGGAAATATTTCCGAGAACCAGGAAAAAGGGTCTGGAAGTACGTCCTTTGCTCACAGAAGTGTGGTCTGTATGAGGTGACTCAAGCACTAAATTTTATGGCCCCTTAAGCTGAAAGGGATTTTCAAGGGCAGGGTAAAGAAGGCCAAAATAATAGGCCAAAGTCTTATTCAGAGTAAACTCCCCCTGAGCTCAATGGGAGTTTCCCTTGAGAAAGGGCGGCAAGGTTTGGCTCAGAAACCCTGCCTGTAGATTTAGTAAAAAACGAATTTGTGTTTTCAGACTAGAGGAAAAAAAGGTTTGTTCTCATAGGAACAAGCTATACATATGGACCTTGTTAATTACTGGGGGTTCCATAGCGTTTATCTGTTCACCAGCATATTTATTTCCCCTAACATCTAATGTGCCTTTGACCTTTAATATAGTATCAACATTAAACAAACAAACCAATAAACTAATATGGTTACCAAAACTTATGAGTTTCTCTTGTATTGTTGAAATCCTCTCTTTGCAGTCTCATTCATTTCCTGTTGGGAGAGTTTGGCACTCTGTCTCCAGTACATAAACAAGCCCAGGAGCTGGCTCAAGCCAGACATTCTGCAAAGCTAACTGCAGAAGATGCTTTAGCATAAAGAAAATATAATTCTCCCCAAAGGACCTGATCTCTTTTTGGGTGTCCTATATCCCTCTGCCTGGTTTTTTAACCATCCCTCTCCAACCTTCCCGAGAAACAGCCAAACAAAAGCAATGAGAAAGCTTACTGTTTTGTGCTGCATTTCTAATGAAGTTTTCAGATGACTCTAAAGGCATTCCTGATAGGCGTGTGATATTGTTCCTGGTGCAAAGGAGGTGCACTGGAATTGTCCCTTTTTTGCAGGTAGTGAAAGGAGGTTATAGCTGCAGCTCCTTGTGGGGACATATGCATTAGCTTGGGTAGTGAGGAAAGTCCTATGTGAAGCACTGCCTTCTCCAAATTAATACCGGCCATTAGCAGAGCATTGCATCCATATTGTTTAGGGATTTGAGGTAGGTCTTGCGGGGAAAACTTGTGAATCTCTGCTCCACAGCACAGCATTTTGCCCTGTTGACGTGCCCATGCCAATGTCTGAGCCTGAGTCAAAAACAAAAAAAGAATCTTGCTCCAATAGTTTTTTTTTTAAGACCTCCGCCACAGAATAATCCTTTCCTCCCTACAAACTTTAATCTTCAGTTGCCTTTTTGGGACTCTTCTCCATCTACTTGTTATTCTTCCTGTGAAATAATTCCGCTTTTAACTGCTACATTGCACCTCAGACCTACAGTTTTAAAATATCCGCTTTTGCCTTGTTTACTGGGTTGTTCTTCGAGTGATGGGAGTTTAATGCTGATACTGCATTAGTGATCAATGAAACCTTTGCCAAGAGCAGACACCAAATAAATAAATAATTAAACCCTCCGGTATATTTTGATGTGCCTTTGAAAGGAGGAAAATTCCTTTCACATGGCCTCTTGTCCCCAGAAATCTACAAGTTTCTTTGTCTTGGCAAATGGCCAAGCAGCACCGCGATGTACCATTTTTCTTGGCCAGTGTTTTTAGGTTTTTTGAAACCAGACCAAGTGTTCACGTGGTATTTCTTCATTTAACAGCTGCAAGACAGGGACCGCAGCTGCATGTGCCGTGAAACACAACTTCCATCTATAGTAAGGGATGCTGTGTTTTTGTTTTTCTGAGATAGCTGACTAAACGAATTCAAACTCAGGGCTGATACAAGCAGTGCTGCAGCTTTCTATGGAGTCATTTTACCCTACCTCTAAACCTTAGCACTTCGGAAAACAGAGCCAGAGAGGGGCCTTTGCAGGGTGAATGTGTACACGCATGCTGATTTTCCACGTGCATAGGACCGAATTAGCATCTCCCTAGGTGAATGCCATGCAAGTGGATTGAAGCTGAACATCTGCAGCCCACCTGGCAGCAATCCTTGCAAGCCCACACTGCTTGGTGCCTCCCCTCAAACCAGTCCAAGACCCTTGAGGTTACAGACTTGGCAGCCTGTTTAAATTGACCCTGTTTGGAGTGGTCCCTTACATCATTTCATTTCATAAGCTGTTAACTAAAGTATTTGTGAGATTGGCCCAAGTTGCCTGCTGACAAATTGCAATGATGCTTGTAAAAAAGGGAAAAAAAGGGAAGGGGAAAAACCCATCAAAACGTGGTTCATGTGTAAGGCAAAGTCAGCCAGGAAATATTTATTGTGGGTCCTGAATGATCAGACATTCTGGAAGTGGAAAGGAGGACCAAATATTTCCCTGTCTGCTTGTTAGGGGTTTTTGTGGTGTTCCAGTGAAGAGTGGTGAGGTTTTTGTGGAGTTAAGATATCTGAAATTAAGCCTGGCAGGATGGAAATATTCTGCCCATGCTTAAAAAGAGACTGTGCATCTGTGCGCTAAAACATGCTGTTTTAAGACCTTAATAATAATATTATTAACTAGTCGTTGGTGGTTTGAACATGAACTGAGAGTGGAACAAACCCAGTCTAAAAGGCATAATAGGAATAGTACCTCATAAGGTCTGAGGAAAAATTCCCGAGGAGTTTAATGGTTTTGCCAAGACTAGAGGATTGGTAAATGCGGCTCCTTGCTAGATTAATTTAGATACAGGGATGTGTATTAGTTTTTTGTCTATTTATTTAGGAATTGCAATGATCACCTTGTGAAAACAGGATTCCTGTCCAAAGGTCACCTACTCTACACGCAACAAGAAATAGATGGATGTGACAAACTGACAAAGACAGCATGAGATAACAGCTACAGTTAGCAAAGTAAGCACTCTTTTCCCTTTCTCCAATTTATTTTTCTTGTTTGTTCTTGTAGAATAGCGGCAGATTGAGGTTTGCAAGCAGCTGAAACGTGGCTCCCATACCGGGGTTAAACCTGGGCAAAACAGGGTGATGGGTCTGTGCAGGCAAGACAGTGTGGGAGCTCTACTCTGCTGTGCAAGGAGCAGCCCTGGCAGTGATGGACAAGGCGGCTGAAATTGTCGTTGAGGGGGGGTCACCGGGGAACGGAGCAGAGCGGTCACTTCAGACCACCCCAGCCTCAGCTGTGATGGCGGGGCCCTGGGGAGCAGTTAGTGTTTCCTGCCTCTGAAACGCTTCTGGAGGTCCCTTTCCCTTAGGGTCTCTGAGGTGTGTGTCTCCTGGCTCTCAGCCACATAAAGATCTGGGCACATGGCTCAGAGGGTCAAGAGGAATGGCCACCCTTGTAGCAAAAATGAAGCTCATCTGTGTTTATTGAATTCTTTCGGCATGTTGTTTTTACCGAGGAGAAGTCATCTCATCCTGCCTGCTCTCTGACGCAGGACACAGCACAATTCTTTAGGCCCTCCTGCAAACACTCAGTATCCCACTCTGTTGGCTGTTTTTGCATTTACACCCTTGCAATCTGGTCTTCTGCTGTAATGCCATTTTAATATTTAAAAGCAATGGACTGAGAAAATGAAAGGAAAAAGGATTACACTTTCTACTAAGGATTTACTTACAAAATGCATTCAAGGTTTTGCTGACGTTCATAGATGTTTAAGAAGGGTGTAAGCAGTCCAACGGGTCAACAGGTTGCTTTTATCTATGGTTCATCACTAACGAAAGTACTTCATACCAGCATGCTTACATCCAGCTGTGGCAAAGTCCCTTGCACCTATTATCTATTCAGGTATTATTAATAATTGATTAACCCTTTACAAACCACTTAGATGTGGAATCTCTCTCTAAAGTGAAAACGGGAGCTGATCAGACAGGCGCTTGTCAAAGAGGCTATTAGGCAACATCCTTCTTGTCTGAAAAAAACACATTAACAAACTAACGTGTACATTCAGGTAAATTCTGCTCCATTTTTATCTGGAGACTCTTTTTATGAATTTGATTTCTTCTTTTGCTCTTTCTCTGTTTACTCAAAAAAGATTTCAAGTATACTAGGGGATTTGGGCTGTATTTTCTGTGAAAGGATTTTCTGCCTAGGTCATTTACTAACTCACCAATCCTACATGGCCTGGTCTCCTCATGACATGCCAGGAATTATGCACATGCACTCAGGGGTGAGTGGGCTGCAATGATTTCCCCATGTAAGGTTGCCAATATGTTTGTTGTTGAAATGTGCTACTATACAACAACCCCGGGTGAAAAACATGGAAGCTGGATGAGTGGCTTTGTCTGAAGTCCTGTAACCACAAACCAACTGAATCTGTATTATGGGTTTATAGAATCATAGAATCACAGAATGATTTGGGTTGGAAGGACCTTTAAAGATTACCTAGTTCCAAACCCCCTGTCATGGGCAGGCACATCTTTCACTATATCAGGTTGCTCAAAGCTCCATCCCAGCTGACCTTGAACAGTTCCAAGGAGGCGGCATCCAAAACTTCTCTGGGCATCCTCTTCCAGTGGTTCACCACCCGCATAGTAAAGAATTTCTTTCTTTTATCTAACCTAAATTTACCCTCTTTTACTTTAAAACCACTACCCCTTGTCCTATCACTCCAGGTCCCATTAAAAAGCCTCTCTCCATTTTTCTTATGAGTTTCTTTGAGTACTGAAAGGCTGCGAAAAGGTGTCCCCAGAGTCTTCTCTTCTCCAGGCTGAAAAATCTCAACTCTCTCAGCCTTTCTTCACAGAACAGGAATTCCATCTCTCTTATTATTTTTGTGGCCCTCCTCTGGACCCGCTCTAACTGGTCCACATCTTTCTAGATCTCGTAGAAGTTGTAGGTGTGTCTGCCAGTGGCCAGGGCTTTGGTTTCGTCATGCACGCTGAATCCAGGGAAGTTAGAAATCTTCAGAAGTGCAAAGCACACCTGTCCTTATCAGCTCCGATGGAAGGACCTCTCTCCTCCTCTCCTAGACAGCATACCATAGCCTGCCAATGGCAAAGAAGGGATATATACGTGATTTACAGTAACTTTTAATGGAATTCACTTCAGGGCTTAAAAGCCTTTTATATAATAATATTAGGTCCTACTGACTCCTAAACAAGATTTTTTCTAGTTAAAAAACACAAGTGTGTGAACTGAGAGGCACTGAAGGGACTTGGTTTGACAGCAGAGGCTGAGTTGCACAATTGAAAGGTATTGCTGGCAGCATGCTCAGGGGACTCACTATGGAGGGTTCATAAATTTAAAATAAAGCACTTGCTTCTATGTTGAGTCTTTCTCTATTTCTGTGCTACTGAATGGTCCTTTGAAACCAAAGATATTGATATAGTCTATGCTGCAGGGAAATCAATAAAAACTTTAATCACAAAATTAAATAAAACCATAGCTACTGACATTACATGGTAGCACTTTCGGAAGGAGCAACATGACGTTTTATGGTTCTCCTGCAACTGGGCTTATTATTTACAAAAAAAATCAATAGCTTCTTCAGAGCTATTGGGATGGAGAATTTTGAGGTGACATCTTAGCGGGCTTTAGTGCAGTTACAGAGGAATAGCAAGGCGTATGTTGTGCAGTGATGCAAGTGGTTTTGACAAAAGGAATTTGTTACCTCTTAGATCCACCTTCATCACAGCCTCTGAACTTCCTTAAAAAGTTTTTGCCACCATCTTATCCAGTTCATCATTTATATGTTTCCTGGGCCTAACTGTGAAAAAGCAACGATGTGAACGTAGTGACATGCCTGTGAAGTAGCAAGGTATGCTATACAGTAAAGAGGCACACCTGAATCACACGTACATGGCAGTACAATGTATCAAGCAAAATTCATCTAGAAGTTCATTTTGGCAAATTCTCAGGTAGAACTGTCCAGAATGATATCCAGTAAACATAAAACTACATTAAAACTCCTTATTTTTCCAAAACCTTAAAAATCCTTATACATGTAAAAAGTTTAAAACCGAGAGTTTCTTCACAAAAGGTACCTGGTTTTAAATTAACCCATTTCCCCGAAAATGTGTTGCAAAAGTGAATAATTAAGTCCTTTTGCATGCCAGCATGAAGATATTTTCTGAGTAGAGTAAGGGTGACTTGTAGATGAATCTTCCCTAATGGAAATCCGCGAAACCTCTTCATTTTGTGTCAAAAATAAAAATTCTGCATCCAGGTTCTTCCTGGAAAGTCCTAGAAAAATTCCACTTCAGAGTTTCCTCTTTCCAGGGGAAATGTTTTCAAAAGTGAAATATTTCTTTAAAAAATTGAAAAAGAAATAAGATGATCTATAGGCAATTCTACTATAGCCACCATAGATTTTCAATTCAAATTTTGGAAGAAACCATGGACTTTACTTATAAAGAGAAAGATTTTCCATTTATAATCTTTACATTTCTTGCTATTATCATCATTATTTACAATAGGAGAAAAAAAATGTAAGTAATCTGAAAATTGTTTGAAATTTTGCACCACAAATACCATATATCATCAAAGGAATAAAAGGAAGAGAAATGTATATATAAAATAAGCAGAATCAGATCTTTTTTTCCCCTTAAACGAGTAGATGTATTCAGATTTTGTGGTGGGCTGACCTTGGCTGGCCACCAGGTGCCCACTGAGCCGCCCTATCACTCCCCCTTCTCAACAGGACAGTGGGAGAAAATTACGATGAAAAGCTTGTGGGTCAAGATTGAGTCGAGATAAGGACTAGCACATCACTTACCTGTTACCATCATGGGCAAAACAGACTTGACTTCGGGTAATTAATTTAATTTATTGCCAAATAAACACAGTAGGATAATGAGAAATAAGAACTAATCTAAAAACACTTTCTCCAATCCCTCCCTACTTCCTAGGCTCAACTTCCCTCACAACAGTTCTACCTCCTCCCTCCCAAGCAGAGCAGGGCAATGGGGAAAGGGGGTTTCCGTCAGTTCATAATGTTTCATCTCTGCTGCTCTTCTCCTCATGCTTGTCCCCGCTCCAGTGTGGGGCCCCTCCTGTGGGCTACAGTCCTCCACAAACTGCTTCAATGTGGGTCCTTCCCATGGGATGCAGTCCTTCAGGAACTGCTCCAACGTGGGTCCTTTCCATGGAGTACAGTCCCTCAGGAACCAACTGCTCCAGTGTGGGTGCCCTGAGGTGTCACAGGTCCTGCCAGCAAACCCGCTCTGAGTGGGCTCCTCTCCATGGGCCACAGTTCCTGCCCAGAGCCTGCTCCTGCACAGGCTCTCTGCAAGTGTCCTGCAGGGCATATCTACCTGTTCTGGTGTGGGGTCCTCCATGGGCTGCAGGTTGGATATCTACTCCACCGCGGACTTCCATGGTTTGCAGGGGGACAACCTGTGTCATCATCGTCTTCTCCATGGGCTACAGGTGAAACTCTGCTCTTGGACCTGCAGCACCTCCTCCCCTCCTTCTTCACTGACCTTGGTGCCTGCAGAATTGTTTTTCTCACATATTCTCACTCCTGCCTCCCATCTGGTATGCAGCACTTTTTACTCCTTCTTAAATAAGTTGTCACAGAGGCTATACCAACATCACTGATGGGCTCAGCTTTGTCCAGCAGCAGGTCTGTCCTGGAGTCGGCTGGAGCTGGCTCTATCTGACATGGGGAAAGCTTCTGCTGTCTTCTCACAGAAGTCACCTCTGCAGCCTCCCCACTACAAAAAACTTGCCACAGAAACCCAATACAGAGATATACACAAATCTACAGGTGTATGCTGCTAGAAGAATGAGAGAAGAGGCTGTTTTCTATTTAAGACTATTTAATATTTTTGAAGATACAAGCAAATGCAAGTGTTCATTCTAAACCTAAACAGGTTTTTTACTACTTTGATAATTACTTCAAAAATATGAACAGATAGATTCATCAGCAATGACAGCAACTCTTCCCCAATGGATGTCTTTATTCTATAGGTTTTATAACAGGGGAGGAACAGGGACAACAGAATACAAGCCTTTGTTCTAAATCAGTTTTAGATTTATTCTGGAATGATGAATAGTTCCACAGTTTTGGCAAGGATGGGATCTTTAACGCCAAGTCCTGCTCATAATCAAAGGCAGAAGGAGAGCAGGGCAACCTTCTAAATAAGCTTACTTATGCCTCATTCAGATCCATTTATTCTGCATAAGTTCAGAGACGTTACTCTCATTTCCAAATTATCACAATATTCTGCAAAGAGTTGCTCTGTGGGCCTTACTTTGAATTCAAGGACAAAGAACAGGAACCACCTGTTGAGAGATATGTCCATACAGCCATTTCCAGGACAGGGACTAGCGTCTTGAATGTTGCTTTTCGTGGAACTAACCTTAAGGGCAGAATTTATATAAGAATCCATTAGGGACAGACACAATTGGATCGATCACAGCATATAATGAGTTTCTGGGCCACATGTCACTTTGCTTTGCATCTTGCAGGCAATTTGTGAATGGCAGTTGGCGAGACAAGATCTGCTATATATATTTTCCTGTAGAATATTGAACATGACACAATAAAGTCTGATTTTAATCTCAAGATAAATAATAAAAAATAACATAGAAAAGCTGTTAGTAAATACTGTAAAAGGAAGTGCTCGAGGGCGTTTTCTGATAGTGTAGTTATTTATAAACCTCTCCTTTCCACATGCTAAAAGACTCATTAAGGATGAGAATTCTGGATAAGAGCAATAGAATGTATTGTGCAGTGGGTAGCATGAAGTAAATATTCAACAGGCACTGGAGAGTCCTTGTTCAGTGACCAAGCTCGGGAAGTGATGCAAACTGTTCACAGTGCACTTAATTTGATTCTATCAGAGATTTATTTCAGCATGTGATTGATGGAAACTGACTAAGTGGTAGTGTGGCAAAAGTACAAAAGCTATTGAACTATTAATGTTATTTATAAGGACAGGACTAACTGTGATAAGCAAGGACCAATATGAAATGTTTGTTTGCTTATTTGGAGTGAAACCCCTTCTTTTGTGAGGAGCCAGCATGACTGCACAGGCTTAATGGAAGCTAAAGCCAAGTGCAGACCTACCAGGATCAGTATAGGCTCAGCTCCACGCTGTACAGGGTGAGGAAAGCGTGTTAAGGCTGGAGAGTTTTTTCAGCAGATTTTGGAAGCACTTTGGTCAAAAAAATATAAACACAAAGGTGCTGAACCTCCACGGATTCAGAAAATGTGGTTCTTCATTTCTGACCTGTGAGCTGCTTTGGGCTTTGCCATTTCATCTCTCTTGTTAAGGACAGCAGAAATGGGTAAGCAAAGTGGAGCAGCAATCAGTATTCTTTGTATTTGACAACTATTTCATCTCCCAGAGAAGTCACCCTTGCCTTGGGTCCGTATTGCCTGAGTGCTTGGAAACCACGACAATATAAATATATGCCAATCAAGTGGTTAGCATAATAGCATATTGTGAAATTATATGTAAACATCAGACTACATTGATTGGGCAATTTCCTATCCAATTATTCTTAAATTACCACTTCCCTGAATATGTCTTTTAGGAATGTCTCAGTTAGAAAGCAGTCTGCAATGTTCTATTCTCTTTAGACCTAATTTATTAAAAATATTTCAATTCCCACATACTGGTCAACATGTTACGGGTTGCTGGGCCAGCAATAGCAACCCATATTGACAAGTAACTGACCAGCTACAGAACTCAAGGAGGAATATGGCAATTGATCAACAAATATTTGTATGAATATTCAAGAACCTCTTGCCTATGATTTAGTAAGTGAGCTCGATCTCTAACCCATTTAATCCCATTTCCCTGAACTCAAGCAGGGGGATCAGACATACCAGCATTCCGGTACAGGAATCCCCATGGTACCATTTAAATTGTAGGAGGAAGGAAGGGTTAAAGTCACAGGTGGTCTTGCAGTTCTTGGGAGAAGTCCCACTTCACATGCAGGTCTCCTCAGCAACTAAGCAAAGCCAACCAATGTGTCAATCAAATTGTAGTGAGTAGAAGTCAGTCCAAACATCTGCCTTTCTTGTCTGGTTTCCCTGGGTGTTCTGCTCGGATTTTGTTGCATAGAAATACTTGACATGAAAGAGTTTTCTCACTTCACAGAGAAAGGCCCAGCAGCTTCTTGGACTTCTGTCCTATTTACTTTAGCCAGCTGGTCATCTGCATGACAGAGAATATTTTTTAATTTGCTGCTGGTGCACTGATTAGCAGCGCAGGTCCCTTTACAGATATCTGTTTCTTAGACTTGCCAATCAGCAAGATTAAGCAGTGAGCTTGTAGCAATTTACTTATAAAGAGTGAGCAGGTGACAGCCTCATATCAGCTAATGTTGGCATATTATCTACTAAAAGAAAAATTGCACCAAATATTTTGTCTCCTAAGAATCAAAGTAGGAAAAAAACAGGAGGAATGTGTAGCATTTCTCCCCAGTGCATCAGGCAGTCCTTTCCCAGGTAATATTTAGGTTTCTTTCCTTTATTGACATTGTAGGCTGGATTTATGCAGAAAATAAAGTATTTCAAGTAATATGGTATCCATGATTTGCTTTCAAGTTTATTCAAAGTTCATAGAGGACAAGGAGAGCTTTGTCTTAAATGAGCTTTGAATCAGGAGTTGTTTTGCTCCATGAAGTCTCCTTTCTTCAATTATCTGCAGTATTTACATGATTTTTTTCTTGTGAGAACAGGCTTTCTGAAAGTTCTTGCAGGTCATCAGGTTAAAACAACATCTAGATATCTTCCGACTGGCTAGATCCTAATTCTGACCAGAATCAGGATGTACAGAGATCATTTTCAGACAAATTTTAACCATATATTTTTCAGAAGCACCCACCCAAAGAATATTGGGTTTATAGTTTAGGCCCACCATTATCTCATCTGTCATTACAACTGCATACCCCTGAGGATCTCTAGAAGTTAGGGAAAACACATAAGAGAGAAAGATCTCTAAAAAGAAGTTCAGATGAACATAGAACCTGTACTACCCATTCACTAGGCCCAAACGTCTAGATCACAAACACCAGCTGAGACACTGCTACCTCTTGGCCATCTCAGTTCTATCAGAAGAATGAAATGGTGACTAGACAAAAGCACCATTATTATGCTCTTTCCTTCCTGATTGTTTGCTTTAACCAGTTTATCAATGGGCTTCTGTGGGGCTACAGAGTGACTGAGTTTAGCTCAGACTCCCTGCTGTTGGCTTGCATTGTGCATGTCCAGCCCTGCCCATCTCCAATGCACCCAGCATGTGAACATGAGCACCAACCCTGCTAGTCACCAAATCCAAGTGGGCTTAGCCAGAGCAGTCCCAGCATCTTATCAGGAAAGCCTCGTCATAACAATACAGTTAGTCAAAAATAGATCTCTCACTGAGCTTCTTAAGTTGAGATCTGCACTCAGAGTAAACTTCCGTCGATGGGTATCCAAACTCAAAGGATTCAACGGGAGTGCCATGATGCTTGAACAATACCTAAACTAGAAGAATATGAGATAAAGATGATGGAATTGTCTTAGGCCTTTAAGGTTGCTAATATTTATCCTTTTATGAAAAACATGCATGATTTTCTTTAGATCTTTGACTCTGTGTTGTTTGTTGAGTGTTGCAGCTGTTGCTCCTATCTTGGCTTTTTAATTTTTCTAATTGGTGAGTCAATAACATAGGAAAGATGGAATGTGCCATGCAAGTGCAAAGCACAAGGCAGGCTCATTGATTTTCGTGGAAATTAGGGCCTACATCTATATTTTATGCTTATATAGCACATTCCGTCTTCCACACTTTTCCATTTATGGGATAACATCGTCGCTGGAGAGAATACATCACATTCACTTCTGTATTATTTAGCCATGTAATGTGATAGTGATAAGATCAAGATGTTTGGCACTAAAATACCAACTGTTTCAGCAAGTGCTTCATGGTTGCTTGGGATGTCATATCTGCTAACAAGCTTGTTCATCATCTTTGATTTTTCCTTGTACAACAGGTAGTGAGTGGCAACTTGTGTATCTCCTTCACTAGTCATCCACTGCCCTGTTACTGAAACAATTGTTCTTCTTTGAAGAAGTGTAAATCTTTCCTTCAGTGGTGTGACTTTTTGGGGGGGAGAGTTTTTTTCTTTGGTTTGGGTTAATTTTGGGTTTTTTTGTTTCATGTTAAAATCTATAGACTAATTCACATGGGAGAATTTTGTACAGAGCTACAAAACCTGAGACGAAGAACTGCCTGCTACCTAAATACAAGACAGCTGGGAATCCCTTGTCTGACACAGACTAAGATAATCACAGACCACTTTACCAGTCTCTTCTGCCATTTTTCTGTCTCTAAAAATGGGAGATGCTAACATTTACCCTCCTTGTGGTAACATTGCACGACTCAGGATATGTTTATGGAACAACACTGTTATTAGCAAGATTGTTTACTCTTGCAAATGTTGATTAAGAACACTGAAATTATCAGAGTGATAACAGTAAGGTACAAAAGGAAATGAAAATGAGGCTTTAATTACTCTCTCAGTGTATCAAGGAACACAGAAAAGGCCATTCCCAACCACAGGCTATATAAACAGGACATTATCTAGGGAGTACACACATTTTCTCTCTGGGGACTGCATCTCTGTAAAACCTCGTCTTTGCTGCCTGCTGCCGCAGGCTGCTAGCCTGGAACCAAGCCTCAAACATAATGAAAAGAATAAAGACAAAGAAAGTTAATGGCTGCAACCTCTCATATGGGTCTCGCTTTCACAGATTTGGTAACCTTGTACAGAGCTGCTTTCACTACATGCAATGGCATGCTGTGGCTTCAATTACATGGGTGCTGCTGTGTAACTGCTTTGCCTACTGACACTAAGATATTGCCTGGATTAATATTGCCTCCTGAAGGATTGCACTGAGTCAACTGCATGTACTAAGTGAAGAGTGATGAAAATTTCTTCCGGATGAGACAAGTTAACATTGTTCTTGCTGACTCAAGCAGTGCGAGAAACCTTTGCAATTTACTTACTAGAAATGCTGCTTTTGTCTAAAAGTCTGCAACTCTTCCTCTACTTGGGAGGCACAGCCCCAGCTCTCTGCTTCTCCTAATTTGGTTGGTGTTGACCTCAGCCTGTTGTGATGCTCGCACAACAACATGTGTGTACCTTGTCCTCATCAAGAAACTCTGTTGCAGACTACATGTCATGCCAAATTCCAGCCACTGTCCCCACTTGCATTCAGTTCTTGACAAATCCCAAAATTCTCAGAAAAGTCAAGAAATCATAGCTAATCTGAAAAAAATGTGGAAGGCTGTGACACAATATCTATGGTGCCTGCAGCAGTCTTGTAAAAATCATACATTTACTTCACTGATTGTTTTAAAACTAATCAGTTCATCACTGTTTCCTTCACAAGCTGTGTTTTTGCCCCATCTCATTCTTGTTAGGTTTTTGATCTTTAGGTGCCTTGCAAATGCATACCAGCAATGTGCATGTAATGTATGCTTTGTGCAGTGCAAATGCAGCAGTATGAAGTGTAGATTAAACAGCAGCTGAAAGTGAGTGCTTTGAGTATCTCATTCGGAGTCTGCCTTCATCAGGTTTTCCCCTCTCAGAGCTCAGAAAAAACAGAGACAAGCAAGAGGTTTGTCATGGGCTCTCCATTACTTTCCTACTCAAATATCAAGTTATTATTCTAGATCTCTGCCAAAATTATTCTTTCTGCTCCTTGGTGCCAAATCTAGAATGACCATAATCTATCACAGGATTAACAGTCTTTAGCCCCATGAAATATAAACCACTTGTCTATGTGGGCTTCGGCAGTACATCTACAGGAGTTGGTAATTGAATCTGGTTTTCTTCCCCCTGCCCTCATCCGCCTAACCTTTCTTGGGACTCTGCAGCTACAACTATGCCAGTAAACCGAGCATGGTCAGCGCATGTCCCAAGCACTGGCACACCACTAACCGAACTGTAAAACCATTAACAAGGTACGTGACATGTTTTTGGACTAGGCAATCCAATATGCTTCCAGACGGCTCAGGGATCAGCATGGGCTAGAGACTGTACCTAACTCACAGTTTAGATAGAGTTGCCCTACCTGGGAGTTAGATGGAGAGAGGTTAAGTGGACATGAACTGTGCTATATCAGTTGGCTACAGGTGCATCCACCTCAGTGTTTTAGTTTGGGTCACTCATATGTATTAGAAACTAATAATCTGACTGGTTCCCAGGTCCTAGCAACCCTATCCTGGCTAAATAAAGAGAGCAAATATCCTCTGTCACCCATGGCAATACTTCACCACAAAATAAAATTACTGCAATGTGCTACTCTATCATACGATATTATGATATGATAGTATGTAAGGTAGATAAAACCAAAAAAAATGTTACTGTTAAAAAAAAGTATTTCAGAGTCTTGACGTACCTTTGAGTATTGGAGGTAACCTTCATTACCACATTGGAACTTTGGGCTTGAATATGACTTTGGATGTTTATTTTTCCTCATGTTCTTCTATGTAAGACAGTCTAGATTGTAAATGGGCCATGTAAAGACTCAAAGCTCAGTGTACTAAACCTTTGTGCCCAAAACACATTGGAACTTATCCACAAGCAAAAGCTGTCCTAGGTTAGTTCTGCAAAAGGTGCAGCAAGATCAGCATAAAACATCATGTAATAAGTGGACCATAACCTCACTTGGCCACCAAAATCGGGCAGTCTGGAATGGCAAGTCTGTAATGATTTTATGGTCCTAGCTGGTATTGTAGCTGTGTTTCCTCTAGTCAAATATTTGAGAGATCTACTGCTTAGAGGAAATTTCAAAGGAGAATTACAAATGGGAAGTCTTCTCTGGATATTTCCAATTTGCCTAATTATCTGAAGTCCCATGCAATCTCTGTGAGGTTATAAGACTTTTTCATTCAAATGTTGCTGCAGTATTTCGGAGAAGGGACAACAACAGCCCTAAATTCAGAGACCTACTAATTGAAAAAGGAAGCCTTTTCAGAGGAGGACTTGAGCAATGTATATCTACGAAAAGCTTTGTTTAATTTTAAGGACATGTATCATTCTTTTCCTATGCACAGCATGGGTAACAAATTAATTCAAAGGCACGTCTTGGGGATGCCACCGCAGAACTTGCCAGAGTGATCTGGATTGGCATTAAGATCAATGAGTCTGTGCCAAATGCTTTGTAACAAATGGTGCCCATTTCCACATTTCTACTGTTCTTCTTTTGCCACTCCTCATACGCCCTCACAAAGGAGATCAGACATTCAAACGGGAGTGTGGAAACAAGCACTAGACGATAAGAGATATTTAATTCAACAGAACTAGAAAAAGATTGCTTTGAACATGTTTACAAAACAAGTTATTGTTTTGTATTGTGCAATGATTAGAGATCTTCTTGGTATAATCTGTACTCTGAGGAATTATCACTTAGCTCCAGCCCTGAATCATACTTACATGAGACTATGAGAAATCCTTCTCTGGCTGTCCATCTGCCCAGCAGATGGACATGATAGATCTGGCTTTTTTCTTTCTTTCAATTTTTTTTCCTTCTCTTTTCCCAAATCCAGTTGGCAGATCTCGTAATTTGCTGGGCTGACCCTTCCAAGAGCTTGATATTGAACCTGCCATCTGGCTAATAATGAGGCCAGCTGGACACTAACACCAAGACTTAGTCCCAGACTCACATTTTCTTCATCTGGCTCCTATTCTGTTTGTTCTTGCTCTGTCTGGACCCAATGGACATTGTGTTGTGCAAAGTCACATAAAGTTCTCAGCCAGCCTTTTAGTTTCTGGGTATACTTCATGATGGCAGGGGCGTTGGCAAGGGCGTTGTTTTCCTGTCCCCTCAGGCAACTTTTTATTGTTGGATGTGGAACATATAGGATGCCAAAACGGGAAAAACCTGATGAAACTACTCTCACTGTTAATAAGCAGCAATATCTTCTGGCTGCAACAATAGGGTCAGACAAATCACTTGATCATTTCCCTCAGAGCTTAATTGAACCACTGATCTAACTCACCAGTTTGATTGATGTGACAGTGTACACAGAGTCCTGATTCACAAGAAGTAAACACGTTTCTGTTGTTAAATTAGAGATCATCCTCTAGGACATACAGAACAATTGAATCTGACAGACTCTTGGTACACTGGATGCTATTGCATCCGCCTAAGCTGTTGAGTGGAGGAGTTGACTGTCAAAGACACATATTTGTATTCTGCATAAGCTTGCTACAGGACCCCACCATGTCTGCCGTTGTTATGTCACTACTATCACTGAAATGAGAGCTAGAGGATCTAGGCGTCTTTGCTGGATACATACAACTGATTGTACAGACAAAAGGATTGGACTGCTCAGCAAGGAAATGTGAGGCAGGAGCTGAGGACAGCAGCAAAGCAGTCAGGGCACAGGTCTCACCAGCACAGCCCCATAGCACACCAGCAACAGGAGCAGGGCAGGTCCAGCAACAGGAGCTGGCTTCAGTCTTGATTAAGATTGCCAGACAAGTCTGTAGTGATGACACAGGTCTGAAGTGAAGCCAGGAGGTGAAGTCTGACTCTCAGGGTCAGAACACACATCAGTGGGATGTCTGGCCAGACTTAGGCGTAGCTGAAAATTTGTTGAGACAAGGACCAAGGCTTTTGTGCAACAGGTTTAACGGTACCTTCCCATAATGTATAAGGTGAGAAGAATCAGATCTATTATCATTCGGAAGTTTAGTTTTGTTAATGTGACATAACAGATGTCTCACTTTCAAATATAATATATGAAGTAGCTATTCTTTTTCATGAATATACTGAAAGGCATCCTCTCCACAGACAAGTGTTTCTCTTTATTAACATGATTTTGCAGACAATTTATCCATGAGAGACTGTAAAGTCCATGTTTGTTTCCCTACTCCTATCCAATAACATGCCAGTGCTGTATCTTTATGGAAGAAAGAGATCATTCTCCCCCAAGGGGAGAATCTTGTTCAACATCTGTTCTATGTCTTCTGCAGCTCCTGCTGTTGCCTCTAGCACAGATAGGGCCACTTTCAAGTGTAAAGACCCGTTTTGAAAATGATCAGTTTCTTGCCAGCTGTTAAACAAAGTACAGTACAGGGACAAACCTTCACATGTCCATGGAGATAAGCTAATGATACTATGCTAATCAGGTGTGTATTGTCCCCATTTAGCAAGACTTAGTGCATATATGCCAAGGTCTATACACCCTGAATCCTCCGAAGCTTGTTCTGGCAGACCATTGATTTATGCTGTTGTTGTCTTAGAAAGCACAGAAAGGTTCATATTGCCAGGGATGTGGGATCAATCCTGTAATTACAGTCCATTAGCAGGGAAGCCACTGTTAGGGCTCTCTTGCATTAGAAATAGACTATCATTTCTAAAACTGTCTAAGACAATGAAGTCTATGAAAATAGCTCCCAGTTGTGAGGAAGAGGCTTGTACAATCAGCTGGAGAGGTAATTGAATTGGAGTGCAGGTCAGCACAGAGGGGAGATGGTCCTTGTCTCAATGCTTTAAAGGCAATACACTAAGGTTATGGAAGGCTCCCTTAATTTCAGAGTGATTTTCAGGGCCACCTTTGAAAGCAATCTGCCTCCAACTGGCTTTGTCTGAAAGATCTCCCACCAGATTTCTACTTAGTGCTTTGCACCCTGTCTTCTGCTTCATCCAGGAGAACTTAAGGAATTGCTTTCAGTTTCACCATGCAGTTTCCTATAAACACTTCCAGGCCTCTGCCTTACCAGTCTCCATCTGTGACCTGAGTTTTGAATCAATGCACTGCCACTCATCTCTCCTCCTACCCAAGTCTCTGTTGATGAGTTCATTGTTGGTATTTCCCACTATTTAATTCCAAAAGGTGAAGTATGGCTGTAGCTGAACGTGGTGCTATTCATGGTCACATTGTCAAGAGCCAACTGCTGTTCCTAAGTCTAACATACTACTTCTATTACCTTTGTGAGAACAGGTGCCAGCTAGCTGACACAGGGTGCTGGGTACTTGCAAGCTCAAACAGCCAGGTTATTAAAATATTGTTAAAAGAAAACACTGGCTGTCAGTTGTAAACTTGGCTGCCATTGGCTGCCTGGCATCGCCAGACACTCAGAGTGCTAAGTTGGAGATATTACTGTTGGTAAATTATATAGCTCTAATCATATCAGCTCTAATCTCTTCTGTCAAAAACTTCCAAGCATTTTCTTTATTCTGCCGCTGCTCCACCCAGAGAAACAGAGGATTGAGGACCCTCTCTGTTGCTGCTGTTCCAAGACTCCAAACCTTGTTAACAGGCCAACAGTAAGATCATGTCCTGCATTTGCCAAAGTTGACCTTTTTCATACAAGCTCCTATCCCTTGTATTGACTGAAATGTAACACCATTTCTGTGAATGGATGTTCAACATTTCCTTCACCATTTGCTTTTCTCTCATAGCTGGAGAACAAGAAAATATCTCACGAAGAGAAATCTAAAGATGAGCCAGCAGTGTGCCCCTGTTGCCAAGAAGGCCAGAGGTATGCTGAGTGCATTAAGAATGTGACCATCAGGTCCAGGGAGGTTCTCCTCTTCCTCTGCTCTGCCCTAGTGAGGCCCCATCTGGAGTACCGCATCCTGTTCTGGGCTCCCCAGTTCAAGAAACATGAGGAGCTACTGGAGAGAGTCCAGCAGAGGGCCACAAAGTTGATGAGGTGACGAGCATCTGTCCTGTGAGGAAAGGCTGAGGGAGCTGGACTTGTTTAGCCTGAAGAAGAGAAGGCTGAGAGGGGACCTTATAAATACCTATAAATATCTGAAGGGTGGGTGTCAGGAGGATGGGGCCAAGCTCTTTTCAGTGGTGCCCAGCAACAGGACAAGGGGCAACTGCCACAAACTGAAGCATAGGAACCATCTGAACCTGAGGAAGAACTTCTTTACTATGAGGGTGATGAGAAGAATGCAGATGAAGCACTGCAACAGGTTGCCCAGGGAGGTTGTGAATTCTCCTTCTCTGGAGATATTCAAGACCTGCCTGGACAAGGTCCTGTGCAGCCTGCTGTAGGTGACCCTGCTTTGGCAGGGGCGTTGGACTAGGTGATCCCCAGAGGTCCGTTCCAACACCTACCATTCTGTGATTCTGTGAGTATTAATAATCGCTTCTTCCCTTGATCTTCCTTTGTCACGCATAATCATTTAGCCGTGACTCCATTTATCTGATCAGACCAATCTATCTTTTCTTCTGCCAGTTCCCTGTCCAAGTGTCAGCAGACTGAGGTACGGTGATGCTCAAGTCCCCAGGTGAGGTCGACCTTAGCAATGTATCCTCTGTTACTGGAATAGTTTATGCCAATGCAGGTCCCTGGATTTCAGCCCGAAGACTGCAGATAGAAGAACTGAAATCAGCATTCCCTAGTCTCTGGTTCCTAGCTTAGTCTCTGCACGCTTACTGTAATCTTCCTGGTCTCTCTGGGCAGTTCTTCTAAAGGAAGGACAATCTCACTCACTGATCTATAGTTTTTTCTCTTTCAGCAAGGTCAGCAAGCAGCCTTAGCCAAGAAAGTGTTTAACCCCTTAGCAGCAAGAATTGCACTGAGTAACATTTTCCTGGCTCTTCTACAAGAACAGTGTCAATGATCAATAAGATCATCATTAATGATCATTTGTTTAAAAACTCAATAATGTGGATTTCTTGGCATGGAAGCACATCTTAGGCCCATGGGAAATTCTTATCCACTTGCAGAACTTCTTCCTTGCAACCTCCCAGTAATGTATTCACATATAGATCTAGAGAAGCTTGGAATTCTTGGCAAATTTTGTTCCAGACTTCACAACCTGACCTGTTTCAATCTCTGCGTTGAACGGTACCTAGGCAGTGCCTTTAGGAGCATCAGCTCCTTGAAGCACTGTATGGTACTCACGGCAGCTCCCCACTTTGCTCCATATGTTGCCCTTAGTAGTTTAAAAGTTCGTTTTCCCTGGTCATGGTACAGAAGCACATCAAAATAAAAATCTAACCAAGATTCAGGAAGCTGTTCCTCTGTCAAGTTAGCAGCTATTCCTCATTTTTGTTGCTTCTTTCACCCTCTGTGTAAAAAACCCTGCTCAGTTACACTGTAAACAAATGCATTTTATTCCTCTCCCACGTTCCCCTTCTTGTCCCAAGAGACCAGTTCTCAGCTCTTTTCTGAAAAAGAAAAGTCTACACAAAGTATCTGTGACACTCAATATTTAAGGAACATCTTCAAACATCCCATACTGCTGCACACAGATTTAAGGGCTCTCTCGTACCACCTGTCTATGCAGGAGGTAAGTGTTACTGTATTTCTGTGCTGCTTTGCAGAAGAGAGCTGAGCAACTGCAGCATATGCAGGTTCATAAAGCTGGGGAAAGGATGCACTGAGCTGCATCTGAGGCTGTGGCTCGGAGAAGGTCCCTGCAGGGTCTCGTTCCGCAGCTGGACCAACAGCTGTCTTTCCCATCAGATGACTGCACAGCACAGACGCATCTCTGTCATATGGCCATGGTGTATCTGCTGTCCCAGGCACCAGGCAAAGAGATGACTGATGGAGAGACACTGGTGTAGAAAGCTGAGCAGGTAACAAAATGGGGGTCAGGGCAGAGGAGGTTGATGCTATGTGACAGTGGGCAGCCACCCGGGTTAAATCCACCCCTCTGCAGACAGAGCTGTTCTGTGTCCAGAGGAGCCCTCCTGCACTCTGCACCCTTCACAGGAGCATGGGCACAAAGGGAGCAGGATTTACAACTTCTCCACACACAGAACAAACCTGAGCACTTCTGCTTCTCTTCCCCATTCTCTCTTGGCTCTAGCTGTGTTCTGTGGGTGACTGGACCAACACAAACACACCCTGAGGGACCATGCATGCTCACCTGCCACGGTGGGTCATGGGAAAAAGCCTGAAGTGTTGGCATGACAAGCCTGGGCCACACAACCCTGGCCACCCCTGCTGCACCAGCACAACGGGAGCTACAGCTGTCAGTCCTTTAAGGTGCTGCTATAACCCTCCTTCAGATCTGGAGCCTTTTCACTGAGCCCTGATGTAGCATTTGTAAACAGGAATGCAGTGTTGCAGCTAAATACCTCCTTTCAAGCAAGAAAAAGGCCAATTTTGAACCCCTCAGACACAGGCAGAAATTTTCAAAAGTGTCTTATAGCAATCACTGGAGAATCTTTGCTAATATTCCTCTTCACTGGCTGCTGCACAAGCACAGAGACAGCCCCATTTTAAAGTGCTTCCTCTCCAAGAGCAAAGACAATAAGCAGGTACGAAGAGCCATCTAGGAATTACAAGGAAACAGCTAGAAAAACTGATCAGCACGACAAACACTAGTTTCAGCACAGCAGCAGCCTGCCAATTGTTACATCTTTTGCAGCCATCACAGCAAGAGAGAATTTTTCAAATGGATTTGAAGGAGGGGCAGCAACCTCGGAGGTGCTTGTTTGAAAACTGAGAAATGGAAAGAAAAAAAAACACAACCCAGATGATAACTGAAGTCCAGAATGACATTGAGTGGTCTTGGCTTTTGTTTTTGAGACTGAGATGTTTTCGGCTGCTGTGGGGTTTTTTTTGGGTGAGGGAGAGAAAGAATCTTTTCCAGTATGTGAAAACACACATGCACACACACAAACATTTCCCTATTAACATGCTTTCATTGCCTACATCTCAGAGCCTTTGTTAAGGTTACATTTGGTTCTCATTTAATCTGTGCTGCCTCCCTCACGCCTCTGTCTCGCATCCCTCTATTGTTTAGCTGAGGTTTCTTTCAAGCCTCTCTCCTCACAGTGCCACCGAGGCCTCCTGCCAGTCGTTTTGTTCTTTTCCTCTTACCATTGTTTCTGTCTATCTTTTCAGCATTTGCTCTTATTTTAAGGCTTTGTTTTTCTATTATTGGGATGTTTTTTCCCACTCTTTCTCTCTAACATTCTCTCTCTTTTTCTGCCATTTTCTTCTCCCCTGCAGTAAGCATGCCCTTTACCTTTATTTGTCCTCTAGATCAATTCCAGTCTGTGTCTTTTTTTTTTCCTTCCTCCCTTCTGATTGTGTCATCCCCCTTCTCTCTTCTTGGTCCTCCTCTTCATGCTCTCCTTTTCTGTGAGAGCCTGTTGGTATTTAAACTACCCTCCAGCATGTAATTTTTGTTTATTGTAAGACCAAGATTCGAAGACCACCTTGACAAAGAAGACATTTCTGCTGACTTCAGTGGGTCTACCTGAGTGCTGTAACTTGTAGGATTTGTTTTCTTCCAGAAATTGAGTTTCTGAAGGCTTTGATTACAATCCGTTCACATATTAAATATGTTTATGGCCAGATTTTGATCTTAGTGAACCACATGAGGAGTCACAACAAATATCTTTTTCCCGCTACCTGTTTATTACTTATTAAAAACATGTGAAATTATGTTGGAGAAGTATGGTCCAAGTTGAGGAGAGGTTGGGAGATCCTTTCTGTTTAAAGGAACAGACATTCCTGGCACAAGTGATGCTACAGAAGCTCCGTGCTTGTGAAGCAGGAGTTGTTCTCAAAGTGAAAAAACATTTTAATGTTAGCTTTTGGGATGTTCTACATTCTGTCCGCCGTGATGTTCTGCCTTCATCTCCACTGAGAGAAAACACTAGGACATTTGAGTTTCACTCCAACAAACAGAAAAATGTAAACCACTTCTAAAGACACTATTTAAGTATTTTCCTGTCTTCTGCATCTTAAATTGTTTCATTTTTTGTCACCTATTTCTGTTGGGTTTTTTTAACTGCTGAAGAGAAGTACAGATCCAGAATAAGACAGATGGGATGAATATGTGGGAAGCAGTCAGAGTGATCTTAATGTGAAAGGTCAGAAATGGTCTTTGTTAGCCATGTGAGTTTTATGGGTTGTAGAAGAAACCATCAAATTCAAGTCAGGTTCCTTGAATTGCAGGAACTATGCCTTTTCCCCATTATGGATGGTTAAACAAAATGAAAAACATGAAAAAAAATACACATGTAGGACAGTCAGAGGAGTTTTTCAGTTTAATATGTTTTTAATTAAATCCCGGCACTTCATGTGAATATCCATCCTACATGAAGAGAGGCATCAGGAAATTTTGCAGTGCTATTGCACTCTGGTTAAGTTTGTGCCTATTTCTGACCAGGGGTCTATTTCCCTATTAAAAAATGTTCAGTGTCTTTCCCCCCTTGCTGCTTTCACAATGTTATTTCTTCCCAGCATCTTTTCTTTTTCAGTCACAACCAGTCAAATCCCTTCTCACAGCCACGTAAGTGTTTCCACTTCCACTTTCATCTTTTGTGTTGCAGGAATGATTTCCTCTTCCGCTGCCATTATCTCAAATGGGCTTCTCCATATCAGTGACTCTTTCATCTCCTTTCAAACACCAAGAACATCATTCAGTCTCTCCCTTAGATGGCCTGCTTAGCTGTCCTGTCACTTTTACATTGAAATTATAGTTCAGATTACAGTCTCACTGTGTAAGCATTTAGGGGCTATCATTTGCACAGATGACTACAATAAGGCAGACTAGTTCCATTTTATAAAGCAGACAAAGTGCACAGGTTGCAGACTTGTTTAGCCCATATCTTAGCCTGATTTTAAAAATAAATAAATAAAAGAAAGATGACTTGGAAGAGGGCTCAGAAAGGTGAGTCAGCGACCTGCCACTTGCGGGAACAGTGCTGCTGATGCAGGACCACCCCACCTTGCTTTTGACATCTGATCAAATCAGCTCATCGTTTGATGCTCAGTCTTCCTAGCCTGCCTCCATAACCAAATCAGAAATCAAGACACCAGATCTAAGTTAACAGATGAGGTTCCCTTTACCAATGATATAGCCTAGGACAGCCCACTTAAAAGCCTCAGGTACCTAAAATTCAGTGGGATGGATCTGGAGCCCAGTCCCTTGCCTAAGAGGATTATTTAGAAAGGGTCACTAAAATATCTAGGGTTTCCTTCTCCACAAAGACCAGGCCAAAAACACAGTGGCAGCTTCAACATAAGAGCATCTACGTGAGCAGATTATCTGGATGAACGACGAGTGAAATTCATCCACACAGAGCAGGGCCTTTGCACCACTGGAGTCCAGCGAACATCTAGTGACGGCCACAGCCTAATCTACTTTCTGCAGAACTCTCTGTGGGTGTTGTGTCCATGCCTGAACTCTGTAGCAGCAATCCCTCAAGTTGCAACATTCCTGTGTCCTGGAAACCTCTGGCATAGCACTCTGCTATGCCTTTCTTGCCTGAGTCTTCCTCTGAGCTCTGTTATGTGTCTTACAGACACAACCGATTCCAAAGAGTAATTATGTGAAGTTGCAAGAACAGGTAAGAACACATCTTATATACCCATCAGACAGGCTTGAAATTAAAATCTGGTAGAACAGACAACTATTTTCAGATCTAGCTGCAAACTGTAAATACATCCAGCTTGTAACTTAATGATCCTTGTGTTTGCAACCAGCAGTGAAAACTGCCTCGGGAACAAAAGCTAGAACTGTGTGTGGAAGACAGAATGAAGTCATTGGCAATCATATACAGAAAGCACCTGGAATTTATCATTCCGACCTGGAGATACAGTCATGTTAACTCTGGCCAGAAATTCCCCAGTTAGTGAGGGCTGGTCTTCACTATCAGTCCCCTGGATATTAGATCCATGCTGCTGCTCATTTCACTTTCATACCCCACATTAGACACCCTGCACTGTGCAAAGGCTGCGTTACATTACCCCGCTGCTTGCTCCCACTCCCCCCTCCCATGGCTTGGACCAAAATCGTCTGCCTTTCTTAAAATTCATTTCAAAACAGATTCATGTGGTGCCTGCTATTCCCCAACAAACAAATAAATTAGCTGCTGTGATACGGAAATTTGCATGATTCACTGTACTTAAAAACTGTTAGCTGTGAACTTATTAATTGAAAACCACAGGACGATAATAAGTGTGCCCTTCAGTCTGAATATGAGTCCCTTGTTATAATGAATTTGTAAAGCAATAAAGATGAGTTTTCAAGGAAAACACCACTGCCTTAGGACAGCTGAGGCCCAGTCACACCTCTTGGGAGCCAGAGGTGCTTTTGGGGAGGGGAGCACAGGGCCCCCCTGCCAAAGCCTTGCTGCCCCAGCCGCAGGGCACAGGCAGGACGCTGGGGTCTGAAGGGCAGCTGCGCTAGCTCTAGCTCTGGCTAGAGCTCTCTCTAGGGACAGCTCCAGCTCTCCCGCCCCTCTCCAGCAATCCTGCCTTCACCTTTGGGATGCTTTCCTTGCAGCACCCCTTCCCCACAGCCGGGGTGCAGGGCGATAGCTTTCACGTCCCTGCTGTACAGCTGCCCTGGGGGCTCTCCCTCTCTTCCCTCCTCTGGTGTCCCCAAGTGTGGGAGAAATGATTTAGCCCTCCTGTAACATCACCTTACAGCTGACTCTGCTTTCCTTGCAGAGTACTGCACTTCGTGATTTGTTTGCTCTGCTTTGGTCATACGTATTCACCAGGGTTTCCTTGTGTCTTGCATTTATTGCAGACAAACTTTTCTCTCCCTTTTTTAGAAAATTCTTAAACAAACTGCATTTATTTTGCAAATGTCATCCAAAGGCTAAAAATTAGCAAGCCAATGTTTTCCTTAGTGCGTACGTGCGAGGTAGCTCCCCCGTATAACAAGTTCCCCACATGCATTTGCATGTTTAACACTTGGAGTTTGGGTCCGCTTCCTTCCTATCTCACAATCTACAGTCCCAGTGAAGGCAATAGTAATTGCTGGTCTGCACCAGAATATTGGACCATATCTTTTCATACACATTACGATTTTCAAACAGGAAACCATTAGCTAAACCCGCATTGACAAAGCATGGCAATATTTGGTACGAATCCTGGCAGAATCATCCATTGCTTTGTTTTCTGTATTTTTCCTTCTTTTCTGTTTTCCTACATTTATTCAGAAGGAAAGAAAAACACTGCCTCTAGTGCTTGAATTTTAATTATTTGCTGCACTGTCCTTGGGCAGAACTGAATGTTTCTAAGAGGTGGAACACATTGTACAACAAAAGCATGAACGTAGTGCCAGTGGTTCTAAAGCCACGATTCGTTGATGCTTTCCTTATTAATGGCTGTTATGCATTAGTTTTAAAATATGTTCAAGAATACTGATATTTAATCTAACATGAAAATAACAACCCTCAGAAAAATACAGAAACAACTATCAAGAATCATAGAATTTGCGGGATTTAATTCAAACACAGATTTAGATTTTTGTTCTTCTTGATGACAGTAGTAAACTACTGCATGCATTGCAAATCAGTGATTAATTTTTTCAGAAACATAAAGTAACCATGTGAACCTGACACCAATATTGGCTCAAAAAGGCAACCCATATGCACTGTACAAGATACTGTCTTGTGAAAGATCCAGTTTATGGGGCAGGACAAGGGAATGAGGCAAGTAACTAAAACTTCTGTAGGCAGAAGTAGCTGAAAAAACAAAACTCCATTTAGAAATCTTCCTTTATATGTCCTATAAAAACAAACTGTTCTTGCCTTACCCTCAGCCTTTTCTCATTTACCTGGTGTTTCCCAATTCAACATTTTACACTACTCTGATTTTTGATCTACCTTGAATGTAGATAAATCACTGCAGTGGTCCAGCCAGCAGAGCCAGCTCTGCGGGGGGGTCAGCAGGTGCACATCGTCTAGGGATCCTTCTTCAAGGGGGACTCTAGATTACTAGGTTCTTGCTATTGTTTGTAAGGTCACAGCCATCACTATTACTTATTTTCAGCAAAGTAAAGTGAAATCAGAATAACATTTCACGCTAATTAAAACATTATTTTCCATCTTACTCTTAATTTTATATCCTTTAGCCTTTTTGCATTTTGTACAAAAACCACAAACTTGGTATTTGAAAGCTCACACACTCTCACTAATCCTTCACACAGGGGAATTATGATATTTTTTGCTCTGAAATGTAGAACAGAGTATCTGCAACAGATATAGCCATTGAGTAAAAACACTATAGCTCAAATCCTGCTGTAGGAACAATTGATTCCAACTTGTAGTCCATCAAGTAATCATAAGAACATTACAAAAAAAACAAGCTCATATATACTATCTGTACCTACACTTCCTCTCTAAAAAGTATAAAAATCCAACTCAAAACAAGTCAGGAGCATGGCAATCAAATTTCTGAGAAACACGTACTAGTCTGTCTGTAAACTTTTGGTTCTTGTTAACAGAGACTGCTATTTGTCTAAAGGACACCTTTTAAAAAGGCATAATTTAACCAGAAAGGCAGGAAAATTATTTGAGCTCACTAAATGAATGCACATGACTAAAACACAAAAAAATCAAGCTTGACATTCAAGATACATCTGAAGTTAAAGGGCAAGAAAATCTAATAAATCAGAAGAACATTTTTATATTAGAAAAGCACAAAAATCTCTTCCATGTCTTTCAGAGTCACAGAAGCATGGTCCATATTATGATTTTCTATTTATTTTAAACTGAGTAATATCTCACAGTTATCTCATAGACTTCAGAGAAAATTGGCAGTGTGAGACTTATGGGCAAGAACATGAAGTGCCCAGCTCTTAAGACACCTTTATTAGATGACCCTCAATGCCTAATTCTAGTCACTTAATGCAAATTAAAGAATGTTTTAATGAAGTGGGAAGGTAGGTCAGGCAACTTGTAGATAAAAAACTAATCAGGAGAGACACTATTCTAAATCCAGAATAAACCCCAAAATACTAAAATAATGTCAGTTTTTGAAACATTTCACTTCATCAGCATTATCCTGTTTCACCATTCCAATTGGACTATCTGGTTATGCATTAATATATCGCTAATATGTATCAACACTTCTATATTTAGAAAAGAAAATAAATCACCAGGGGAAAAAAAAAATCAAAACAAAGAGTCAAAATGTGGTCCTTACATATCCTGCTCTCAGGAAAGCTGCAAAGAATTATTTTTTTTTTTAACACAAAGACATAGAAATTTAGCTTTTGCATCTATCAAAACCATCTTCTCACACTACTTTCCCATACCAACTCCAGTATAGTTAAAAAATGTATTTTAATGATAGTCCTTAAGACTTTCTTAAGTGACATGAGGAAAACAACAAACTAAATAGAAAGGAACCAAACTCAATTAAAAAAAGAATCCTTCTCAGATCATTTAGCATGTCGGAAACTAATGGCTGCAACATGACCAGGATCCCCTTGGATTAATCTGGGTATATAGGCAGGGCTGTAATGCTCATTTTATGAATCAAATTTTGAAGCTGCAATTTTAATCCTCCGTAGGAAAGAATGTGTAATGTTTTGCTCTCAGAAATGTTAAGGGCATGCCCTTTAGTCCTGGTATGCCAAAGGCCATACCCGAACAAGTCATAGAAGAGATGGACATGAGCATCACATGTTCTCCACTGCTGGAAAGAAAAGAAAAAAAGACATCTTCGTCCCACTTGGACAGACTGTCACTGACAACTCCTTAAGTCAGTCAATATAGTCAGATTGAATATGTGCTGTGCCGTGGCTGCTGCTAAACACCATTTCCCCAAGTTGGGCATGCAATCCCCAGGTCGAGTCTCTGAGCGAGTCTACAGCCAGCTGTGGGGATGGCCGTCCCTGACCCTGAGGGCACTGGGGAAATGATGCCTGTGTGCTTTTCCTTGAAGCGGGGCTAAGGTGCTAAGGCACTAAGGCTGATTTGTCACTTCACAACTCTTTGCTCTGTGGAAGTCACCAGAAGCAAATTAAGCAAATATTTGTGTGTGTACGTGCATGTCACCAGCAAAGCAGCAATTAAACCTTCAGAGACAGCTTTTGCCACCATCCTACTCATCGTAGTTGTTTTGAAATCACTGTGCTATATTGGTAGCTAGAGGTATCCTTGAAAGTGTGAGTCGTGTACTTTTTGAGACTTGTGGGCTTCCCTTCTTCTGAATCACAGCAACTTTATCATGTGATAGGGCATATCCCTCCCTACAGGGACCAAAAAGGGGTGAGGGAAGGAGAAAAATGGTTTAGATTAAGAGAACAAATCTCTGAAAACAGATGATGAGGTCATTGACCTCCGTTCCCTTTTTCTTTCCTCCCAAAATTTAAGAAACTGAGTGCATCCACTAAAGAGAATTTACAAATTGCACCCCACGTCCCATGCAGAGCGCCTTGTAGTTTTGGAAATGGAAACCATCCTCTGACTCTCTCTCAGATCAGCTTGGCACTTCTTTGTCACCCGCATATTTAATATATGACAATAAGTAGCAGCAGGTGAACAGCAAGAGGCAAGGAGTTCTGCTTTGTTTAACCTGAGTATTGTTACATGCTTATCCAAACTTTATCTACATCCTCCTACAAATATGTCACCCTCTGGGCATGAGAAATATTTAGACACCTGCTACAGAAATTAATGGGAGCTGCAAATGCAGAGTTCCCAGGACAATCAGATATCTTAAGTCTACAAAATTAGGTTGAAAATCTCCCAGGAACAATTTTTCTCTCTCATCGTATTTACTACTTCCTACCAGGCAGGAAATGTTGGAAGCACTGATTCACTTGTGGTATGCTGGCACTCCTGAATTTTTTAATGGGAATGAACCAGGACACAAGGCAGGGCATTACAGATGGGGGAAAAAACATCTTTGAAAATAACTGAAAAGATTCAGTGTCTGAAAATGCTCAATTTGGGATTGTCTCAGGATTCTGTGTGGATTTTCAGTTGATTTTAATTTTCATCCCAACAGATTAAACGCTCTTTAATAACAGGGAAGTTTCTCTGGAAAGTGCAAGGAAAATGGCTTCTTAGGCCACTCCTTATAATGTAAACCACACGGGCATGCCACTAAGCTCATGCACTGCCTTTCTGCATTCAGTGGGTCTCTTTGCAGATGCAAGAGTTTGGGGAAAGAATGAGGACTGCAGCTTTCAGCCTGGTAGAATCAGGATAGCATTTTACACACTGTAAGTCAAGAGAACAGGATTCTTTTCCATTTAAGTACTCCCTTCAGGAAAAATGGCTTTAGGATGACTTCTGCAGCTTCTAAAGATTAAAGTGATCCCCTGGACAAAAAGGATAAAGTTATGAGGAAGAATAGGTACTGTAAAACAGCTAGCCACAAAGGTCCTTAGCTGAAGAGAGAAACTGGATGGTTTACTTGTAATTCTGCCTTGTTTGGCTTTCTAGCTTTTGTTGCACTTCTAAAAATAAAGCCAAATTTGTGGTTTGATTGGCTGTTTCCAACACTGAACAAATACTGCAAGATATAAAATTGCACACACATTTTAGTGGAATGAAAATATATCCACTGGCACTGAATAGCTTTTTTATAGTCCTCCCCCACAAGCATTCATGGGCAGTCTTCCCTCCCACCCTCCCACCCCCCAAAAACGTGATACATTCTTAGCAGCCAGGTCTCACACAACTGATGACAGAGCTGAGCGCACATGGACCACAGAACTCATAGTTACGATGAAGGACCTGTGCTTGCCCAGAGTAAGGTTGGTACATTACAGTTCTTACAAGTTTGTGGGTTGCTGGTTCTTTGGTGAGATGCCACTGAGTGATTCAGGCAATGATCATCGGTGTAAAGGTGCATGGAGCTACAGAGCTGGAGTTAGTCTACAGTAGATCTCTCCTCCCATCCTGCCCCTTAGTCCCAGGGCACCGAATGCAGCCCAAAATGTAACATCTCATGCACACAGATACAGACAGTTCAAAATGTGGTCCATCATTTTTCGAGACTGTATCGGCCATCTCGAACACCATCTATTGAACCCAAAAGTTGAGACGAGCCCGGGTTTGTCCTGTAGAACACTTGGACACTGACCCAGCAGCTGAAATTCAATCATTGGAATTGGTGGCAGTGGAAATTAACCACTCTCTTTCCAACTGCTACTACTGCATTTACGCAGGGGTTATGTAGCATTTCACTTCTCAACCTCTGCAGAGGCTGTGTGGGCTAGAAATGGCTTTGGGGAAATTATTTAGTTGCCTCTGTAGTTACAACACTCTCCCCAAACACCTTCCTGTGATGCTGACTAACATCTGAAGACTGGGCAGGAGCAGCTGTCTCTCCCTCATTGCCCTTCACGTGCCGCCACCAGAGCCACTTGAACTTCAATAAGTGTGAGGGCTTCAAACAAGCTTTCATGTGCCCCTACCCTCTGCATCTTATGAAATCCTGTTTAAGTGGTAGGTACAGAGAAAGAGAGATGACCAAAGCAACCCTTCTGCTATTTCATAACGTGAATTTGGAGCACATTTACACATCTACCATTGTAACCTGGCTGGTAATCGTCTGACTGTCCCTGCAATGTTCCCTTCCTTTAACTACTGGGGATTTCATTTCCCAAAAAGCCTTCTGCAGCAACAGCAATGGCTAAGAATTCTTCACCCAGCCAGTTCCCTAGCCAGGGCATCTTAAGAATAAATAGGGCTCTTTGGACTCCTCACATCTGCAGGAGATCAAGAGTCTGACTTTCAGTGTATATGCAAAGTGACTTCATATTGCATGAGCACAGCGAGATCAGATCCTTTTTATAACACATAGTTAACCTATGGAATGCAGAGTCATAGGCTCTTGTTGGTGACAGATGCTTCTGGGCTTAAAATTTTTTTACAAAAGTGCTCAGTAAGTGACATCAAGGCCCATCAAAAAGGAAGAAATCTTTGGTTCAGGCATGCCCTGATGTACAGACTGCTGCAGAGTGGAAAAATATTCAAGGGAAGTGTCACTGTATACCTTTGTCTAACATTTTTATCTCTGGTGGCCTTCAGCCATTGACCACTGCTGGTGACATGCTAAATGGGCAAGAGAGACATTTAGCCTGATTTTTTGTAGCCATTCTCACATTCCTTCTCTTTTGACTAGCTTTGCTTTATGTGTGTGTGTATATATATGTATATATGTGTGTATGTGTATATGTACGTGTGTATATACATACCGGGTGGGTAGGGATGGCGGGCAAGGGGACTTTTTCAAATAGGCTGTGTTATGGGACGAACTTGCAAGACAGGACCATGCCTGGATCCATTATGAAAAGCTGCCATTCAAGAAGTAGAAAGTATTCCTGCTATAGGCCAAACTCTTAGATTTTCAGGTTTTATATAGAGGTAGGCATGAGTCAAAATCTGGGCTCTGAACAGCCCAAAGCTGAGATTTGAGATTTCATAGATTTATGGTGCATGTAATCGTTTTCTCATACTGCCTTCAGGAAGGCTTGTTAGAGAGTAGAATTTTCATTTTCTTCCAGTACAGCTCCAAAAATGCATCTGGCAATGTGTAAATTAGCTGATGTATCTAACCCTTCAGCTCCGCTGACCACTGCGTTCACCTCACGGGCTGGAAAATTCCTGCTGAAGCTCCGCCATGTTTTATTGAGCCTGAAATGCTGTGCTGATGTATAGATACACAGGATGTAATACATTGTAATATATAGATGCACTGGAAGCTCCAGTTTCCGTGTGATAAAAATGTTAGAAGTGCTTGTAAGGGTGCATAATAACTTATATAAGTAGAAGCATGTGCACATAGGGTGAGTGGACAAAGGAAAGAAGATGCTTTTACCTATTAAGTGTAAGATATATGGGAGGTCTGAACAAATCTTTCTGATTTTCTGTCACATAAAGGTAGGCTCCAGTTTCCCATTTTAAAGATTAGTTTAATAAAGTGAATGATAGAGCCAGATTAATTTTGTTTTCATCTGTAGGTATTGCACCAGTGGAAAATGCCATCTGATAAAGGGTCTGATTCAGCTCCCAACCTTTCTTGAAAAGGCGTAATAGAATAAAAGCTATTTTCAAAAGACATTGATGTATTTATGTACTGAAATTAAAAAGTAGATACTTCCGTCTTTGCTAAAGTTGACTGAGTTTATGCCGCATTTCTCCAGCAATCCAGCAGCTTGGCTTGGTGTGAACAATGTTCTGTTTTTGTCTCGGGGTCAGTGGCCCTGCCTGTTATTCTTGGAGCCTTTTTTCTAGTGTAATAAGTTAACTATGGGAGTTACCAGATCTCAGTTCTGCATAAGGAGACAAGCATTGTTCACAAGGAGAGAAGAGAATGTTTTGAAGCAGAGAAAATAAAAGGCAGTGAAGTGTCTTTATTTTCAATGTAGCCTAGCAAAGCTCAGTGCTGTTATGCTTAAATCTAGGTGGAATATCTATCTTTGACAGTTTTGGGATATCAGCAAAATTAAAACTCTGAGCACAGAGGGTTTTTCTTTTAATTGGGCTTATTGCCTCCACTAACAAATGGCAAACATAGACTGAAAGTAGATGTAAACAAAAACCTGGATGCAGAACCCCTTGTACTGTTCATACAGACACCAAACAAACCTCTCAGCATAAATACCCCTTCTGCACTACCCCCTGCACTCTCTTTACATATATACAAATATATAAACAGAACTACGTATTTCAGTTTGGGTTTTTTCAGCCTCAGGAAGTATGGGCATTTATCCCCACCAGACTGTATATAATGATGCTCTAGGTTTAGTTGCATGTCCCCTTTGGCTTTTCTCCTGAAAGAGAGAAACATTTGCACAGAGCACACCAGGTGTTACTTTCATATCCTCAGACATACTGGAATATATTAACACAAACACTACATCAAAACACAGCAAAATTAATGATCACTGCTGGTCTAAAGAAACCAAATTCCCTATTACCAAACAAGACTTGCATGTATTGTTTCTGTTATATTGGTTCCTAGATTATTATAAAATCAGATACCAATAGCTAATTAGCTGTTCTAATTATTGGTTTCAATTTGCATAAATTATGCTGAAATGCCCAACTTTCTCTTGCTTTAATCAATATAATACGTCAAAAGGTTGCTTGGGGTTGTAAGATAATGAGATAACTAAAGCAGTATCCTGTACACTTCATTATTATAGGCTTCAGCCAAAAGAAATATCAGTGTGTCCAAATTAGCTCCACCTAAAGCATGCAGTCTGAAGCCTACTGCTCATCAAGCAACTGCTCATCAGCCCTGTTTCTCTCATAACTACTGCCTGAAAATCAGACTATCAAATAAAATGTAGATTGAAGAATGTAAACGGTTGTATCTTTTCCAAAACCCTCAAACTCCTGAACAATACAAACTGCACCATAGTTTCAATGTCTGGATTTAGTCTTTGTCTGGATTGGCCTCTTGAGAGGAACACGTAATCCTCTGAGGGCACAATTTTGGCCAAAACTAACTCTGCTTCAGACATGACCCTACTGCATTCCAAGTTCACTTCCAGGGCACTGTAACCTGCTCTTGCTTGTAATACTAATACTTTCATGCAGAGGTTACTTCTATAATCATCGTGGTGATTAAGTGTTTTGCAGGTGTTCACAACCCCTTCCACCTTGGCCTTCGTAAGCAGTCTGTCACTTTGGCCATGTTTAAACTCTTTCAAGGTCCACCATCCAGTATTCCCCAACTAGATTATAAAAGGGAGTGATCCCATTGCCCTGTGCCGATCACACACTGGAAGAACCATAATCTCTGCATAATACAGAGGCAATGACTATTGATGTCATCTGTTAAGATTACGATAGAATGAAATTAAGACCCAGCTAGATCAGAGGGAGAAGAAAGGAGGAAGAATGACAATTTTGGTGAGAGAAATGTTCATTTGATTGTGAAATTGATAACTTGGCTACTACACACCAGAGTCCTACTGTCTTTCCTTTGCCTTTTCTGTTGACTCTATTAGGTAAGTCTTCACTGAGCATCTGGCTGTTTTGAACTCCACTGAAAGGCTCCCATCCCTGCCCCAGAAGCAACAGAAGTCCAGCTTGATCTTCGGACTACACAAAGAACAACTCATGCTGGTTGTGGTTATAGGAAATGAAACAAAACCAGTGGGTACAATTCTAATTGAACCCTGGATGCTACATGATCCTTTGTCATCAGAAGGGACCAAGTACTAGCATACAAGTCCAGACCAAAATTTCACACCTGCTGTGTATTCATTTAGGGCAAGATTTTCCTCATGTGTTTCTCATGCTATTAAGCCATTACAATGAGAAGAATGTGGGAAGGAAGGTGGAAATAAGGAACTAGATTTAAAACTAGATTTAAAATTTGCAATTGGATGCTTCCTGTAACATGAGAGCATTTACTTTTCAAAATAATCAGTCACGCCTTTGCATTTAGAATGAATGGTAATTGAAGGTATTCAGAACCTCATAGGAAGATCAAGGGATTGAATGTGGTCCTGGTTGACAGTGGAACTGAAAATAAGCTTTTCCATTAAAGGAGTACAATGGAAATAGTTTTTGGATAACACCTTCAGTAGTAACCTTGAAGAGCAATACTGCTGGATACAAAGGCCATTCTTTCTCAATAAAAAACCTGGAGACAGTTATGGTAAACTAAGGAAGAGCACAAATGTAAAACTAAGATCAATATGGGTGCTCTGAGAGAAAGCCTGGACCTTTTCTTGAAAGGAGGTGAGGACACTGTTGAAACAAACACATTAATTAGTGCTTTGTCATGGGGCCCACAGAAGGGTAGGGTGGCAGATGTCAGAAACACATGGACATCTCCCCAGTGAGGAGGAGGAGATATTAAAAAAGAAAAACAATAGAGGGTCATAACCTGACAGGTAATCAAGAAATTGAAATGTCTGAAGAATGACGGAACTTTGAGGCCAGATGGGCTCCAGCATGCTGGAAAAATATGGCATTCAGAGACATGGGGGAAAGAGTAATAACTTTAGTGCCCTGAAGATTTATAATGTATATCCATAATGGCAGCACCTGTATATGCAAGTGTACTTTATGCATCCATTTCATCATTCATGACTGCTGAGTGCATAGCAAATCTACTTTGCTTTTATTTTTGTTTCCAGCCAAAAAAGTTACATTATTTGGAATTTTTTAAGTTGCCTTTCTTCCTCCGGATCCTTATCTTTTCTGTCTGAACTTTGTTGCCCTTTTCTTTTGTCCTGACTGCTGCTTCACAATTGAACAACAAATCAACCCACTTCTGCCTCTTTCTTTCTTTATAGGTACAGAAAGTGAACAAAATTGATCCTAACACTTACCATTATTCCCTTCCCCAAGTCACAGCCTTCCATGGTAAATTGTTCCCATTCAGAATGTCCATCATGGTAGCCAGACTAATTCTTTGTTCATAAGCACCCGAATAATTTCTGAACCCATGAGTTTGATGAACAACACCTTCGCATGTTTCAGTAAAAAGCCTGGTCTCATCGGAGCATTATTTGCAGGATATCTAAGTTACAATTGGGGCATTAAAATCAAAATGGAATAAAACAAAGGAAACTTCTTGTGTACTGTGCAGCATATGCAGGGACGAATGCATCTGAGATATGGGATAAGGGTGAGGTCTTTGCAGCTGCTCCCCTGTCACAGGATCAGAAGTACTGTGCTAGCCAGTTCTGATAAGGAAGGTATGGTCTCTTTCGCCCATGCTTGACAAATTCGCTCCTGGTTGTACTTGTTGAAATTTTGAGTTGGAGAAGACAGACACAATCCAGGATTCTCAGTGTGGAGCACTTTCAGGTGTCCTGAAAAAGTCACAATCTTGCCTCAGTTCAGCCAGCCTATCTGTAAAATAGACATAATAATGTTATGCACTGCTAGTGAAGGAATCTAATTTTTTTCTCAGGTTTTTTTTTTCAGTAAGGAGCTGGAGACAGGGTGTCCTGCCAGAGGAATGCTAGCTGTGGGTGAGTGGATGAGTGAGTGTGATACAACAGCAGGCACAAGGTCTTTTTTTTATTTCTTTTTTTCTTCTACAGCCAGAGCCTTTTTTTTTACCCCAGTATTGTGCAGCTTTCTGAAAACCAGCCAGGGAGGTAGTGTGGAACCTCAGCTTGAAAGCAAAAGGCACTTGCTCCATCCTCCTCCAGAGGTTGGTTGGGAGGGAGTGGGAGCCAGTGCCAAGGGGGTGTGGGAACTGTCCCAACAGAATGTGGTGCCCGCCAGCAGCCCCCTGCTCAGCTCCAGTGCTGCAGCCCCAGACACATCTCTGCAAAGACATCTTCAGTTGTAATGGAGCTACAGCAGTGTCTGTTATTCAACCATCTCTGTTGAAAGAGGCTGGACCCACTGCTAAAGCCAGTCTGATGATGTAAACTTGGGCCTGGTGCCTCAAAAGCATTTCTTTAGCTGTCTGATTACTGTTGTAGTTAGATGCCCACCACTTTTGAGGAGTTACATCTTCAACCAAGATCATTCAATAAAGACATGCCACATCAACATGAAAATCTTTTAATAGTTATTTTTTCATGCATTTCAGTGCCTCACACTTATCTTCGCAGGATTCCTAAACAATAGGAAATTATTATTTCCGCTCAGAAATGTGACTAAGACATATAGTAGGTTAGGTCTATTGCCTAAATCCACACAGGGAACCTGTGTATGAGCTAGGGTTTAGAGCCAGCTCTCCCGAGTCCCAGCCCAGTGCACAAGACAGGCTGTCTTTATTCTCTGGAAAGGTGACTGGAAAGCCTCTGAAGCAAGAGACGTCTATTGCTTGTCTAACTGCAGCAGTAGGAAAAAATTTAAATACTAGTCAGGGTCATGCTTGAGGAAATTATGATTTAATTATGAAAAGACAGCATGAATTCACAAAAGCAAGCTTATGTTTAACAGTTCACTGATGGGATTTTTTCCAGGGTGGATAATAAAACTATCTGATAACAGGAATCCATACATTCTATTTAACTAAATTTTATGCAGAAAAGTCAGGTTCTTTGTGTTGTATGCCTGACTTTGGGGAGTGAAGGGATGCATAAGAAATCCCCTTTTAACACCTGCCTATGACAGCTTTCTGTTAGAAACTACAAAGACTTCCTTCTCGCATCACGGAGACGAAGATGAGAAGACAGCTTTAAACCTCCCGGAGCTTCAAAACGTGTTCAAGAACATTAGATAGAGGGAAATGCTCAGGGGGTCATTCATGTTGGGACTCACCAAGGAGATGCAAGCCTGTCAGCGGCTGCTGGTAGTCTCAGCCCATACCCCGCATTGGCCCCTGCGCCCACGGGCAGTTTGCCGTTCCTGGGGAGGCTGGAGACCCCCCTTTCAGCTCCTGCCCCATGGGGAAAGACTGATGGCTTCCATATACCCCCCCTTCTTCCTGTTCTGTTTCTCTATATTTGCAATCTCAGCCTTCTCGATATATCCGATTTCAGTAAGCTATGAACTAGCTCGAATATTTTTTTAAGAGGTAACTATGTACGCTAACAGTTTAACATGTAAGGATATGACTAAACGAGAGTCACAAGGATTAGTGTGTGGATCAATTCTCTTCACTTTATATATCAATGACCTGGAAAAAAGAAGATTAAGTAAGTGGATTACATTTGCTGATGATATAAAGTGAAGGAGCAGTCCAAACAAAGAAGAGGGCAACAAAATTCAGAATATATGGTCTAGGAGTTGGAGGCAGATAAGAGGCTCATAAGTTTCAAAGTATGTAAGGTAATGAGCCTGGGAACAAAAAACAAGAAAGAATATCCACTCAGTAGCCGCACACTACAAGACGTTACAGAAGTGCAGTGTGTAGGGTTAGTGGCAGATATAGCTCTAACATCATAAGCAAAAGTGCTGATCAGCAGCAAGAAACTGGAAAAAAAATCTCTAAACTGTAAGACAGAGAAAGGTAACTGTAAAGCAGGAAAAAAAAAAATCATTCAAATCCTGCAAATGAGGCTGGTTTTATGACAAAATATTGCATATTTCTAACCAACTATGAAAAATATGTTGTTAAAAAAAAATGGTAGAATAGGCCTGTGCCAGAAACTGACAGCTGCTGAAATATCTTGATTATCCAGGGACTGGAGATGAAATCCAGGTTTGTACGGCTGAGGATGGAAGATTAAAAGGAGGCCTTGCTGCGGTACATGCAATCCTAAGGGGAAATGAGAGGAGAAATGATACGGGGCTCCCGGAGCTGGTGACACCACTGTGGGCAGGCAGGCATGGATGTCAGCGGAGGGCAGGCACCAGCAGGGCCAGGCAGGCCTCCTCTGCGCGGGGTGGGAATCACCTAACAGAACAAGCGCAGCGGCAGGGATAAGAAGCATAGATAATTTTAAAAAGTTGTTCCACATGTATTTAGATATCAGCACAAGTTACGGGGTACACCTCTAAGCCCCGAAAGGGGTCATTCACATGCTCGCTTGGCTCCTCTCCCCAGCGGTTGTCCTCACACTCCTCTGGCCTTACTGGGAGCCCACAGAGACGAATCAGGATCTTTGTGCTGACCACAGCAAGGGCTGTATCAGATCCCACGTGGAGCGTGGCCATACTGTCGCTCTGTTTTTCCTTCCAGAAGCCACTAATTAGCTCACTGCCTCGTGCCCCTTTGCTGTTTGCTCTGCAGTGCTGGGGCTGGGGTGACTGCCTGCGGCAGCTTCGGGAGCTGGCTGCCCCAGCCGCGCCCAGCACTGCTTTTTCTTTTGCTCTCTGTGTGATCTGCGCTTGCTGCTCATTTGTCAGAGTCATTAAGTTGTCGCGCTCCTTCCTCCCTTGGCTGCTGGCAGCGTTCCCCTCCCCAGGTCCCCCTCTGCCACAGGAGCAGCCATGTCCTTGTCACTACTCCTCTGCAGGTGCCTGAGCACAGCCCAGACTAAGCCTGCCCCTTGCTGCTCCATTACGCACTTGCTGGCATTTCTCTGGTCTCAAAGTCCCCTCTGGGTAACTGGTCTCTCTGAACAGGACCTTCTGGGACACCTCTGACACCCATCGCACTAGGGTGACTCTTCAAGGCTGTCCCGAACTACCTCCAAAGCTGCTGCTCTGCAGATGCCATGTCATTTGGTTTGCTGGCCCAGGGTAAGGCAGGCTGGGAGGGTAAAGGCATGCACACTCCCTCACTGACTGCTTCTAAACAGAAAGACTCTGCTACATAGATTTCATGATTTTTGGTCCTAGCAGAATATCCTGACCATAGAGTGTCTGAGTGGATTGGAAATTTCCATAGTGTTTTCCTCTTAGCCTTGAAATAAATACTAACTGAACTGTGAAAAACAAACCATTGACCACATTTGTCAGAACAGATTCGTACTAATGATATTCAGCCTTGCACTATCACCCTGCATTTCTTCTTTCCATTCAGACCTTTTGGATTCAAATTCTTTAGCTGATGCTGTATGATCATTTTTGCTTTCTCAAGTCTTGATAATAATTCCAAGCCAACAGATCTGCCCTGCGGTATGAACACCCATCCACAGTCCTCACCCTGACCAGTCCAGTGACACCAAGCCTTCCGACGGGCTTGCAGGGAGGTCTCGGAAACCCAATGGTGTCCTATGCAGTGCAAAAGGGAGCAGATGAGGAGTCCTGCTCCTTAGCGAAGCTTAGGTACAGATCCAGCTCGTTCCCTCCCAGCATCTTCTGAGTCAGTCTGAATGCAGCACGAACCATGGGATAACGAGCTGCATTTCATTCATTATAATACCAAAATCAATGGAATAATTCTGGTTGTGTGACTTTCCCGATGACAGTTAAAGCCACAAACAACAAATTCCCTAGTGGGTATATATGATTAATGCATGATGAATTTATAATATTTTTGCTTTTGACAGACGTTCAGAAGAAGTTGGGACCTGGTCTACTACCACTCTTCCTAAATAAAAAACCACTTTTACTGTTTCTGTCAGAAAACTTGCAGATAAGCCAGAAAAGATCAGAGAATTAGATACATTTGGGAGCAGATTTTACATTATTATTGGGTCTTTGTTCCAAGCAATTTCTGCATCTTAGGGATCAAGGTGAGCCTCCCATAATGCACCTGCTAGTAAGCAGGTATTAAAAGAAAGTCTTTCTAGGCATTTATCTTTGAGACTTTAGACTGTAAGATGAAAAGGTGACCCAGGGATTTGCTGACCATCACAGACAATGGTTGCTATGATTAAAGTTATGTATGTTACCTGGACAAAACTACATCAAAGTGCTAATTAGGGAACATGCACTCCTGACTGGTCGCCTCTGAGGCGAATATGCTTTCATTTGTGTTGAAAACCCTAGCTGATGCAGACAATCAGTGTGAGCTAGAAAGATGTATCTGTATAATGGACAGCATTACTGCACTCTACTATCTTTTCTGTGATATATTCTCTTTATGCAGAGAAACATAATTTGTGTTTATCTCACAGTGCCGAGACATCCAATTAAAGAGCCTTGTCCTACAAAATCATCTGCCTGAAAGTGAAAACAAAAGAAAGTTGGTCTGATTCATTTATTCCTGGTGATAAGTACTTAAGTAGCAGTTTTCAGGAGCTTCTTATCCTGTAATATTCCCCAAAGGCTTGCTGTAATCGGTATAGACCATACTTATACAAAGAAGGGAAAAACATCACCTACTTGTTGTATATGAATATAGATGCTTCTTAAAAAAGTCATCTAATTTACCAAGGCAAGAAATTGATAGGTAACAGATTAAGCAGTGCATAGAACAAATATATATATTGGCAAGAAAACAGCCAAGATGCAGAGTGTGCTGTATGTTAGAGATGGTGTCTGGTTTGCAGCACCACATGCTCTGAATGCCCCTCTGGTGGTGGAGGGTCTGTCGGGAAAAGAGCAGTGCCTCTTCTTGGGGGGAATATTGCCTTCCTCTCCAGAACTGACATGTAACAGACAGTGGTACAACAAATCAAGTCATACTGAAGTAGGGGGGACATTATTCACCCTCAAGAAAACAGCATCCAGCCATTCTCCTACTGAGTCAAAAAACTACATACGCTTAAATGTAAAAGAAACCAGACCTATCTCCACGAGTCAGACTGTTTCTGATACTCTTTTATCTAAGAAACAACAGAGCTCCATTGTTTCTCAGATGGGCATGGACCATTTGGAGGCCATATGGACATCCAGGTTTTATTGCACATGCAAAGGATATTGTACAGTAACAAGTCTACATTCTCAATGCTTCTTCATAGGGCAAGGGTGAGGCTGCAGGGAGATCCAGTAAGTTTTTCTTTAAAGAAGAAAACAACAGTAGGACTAATGGTACTAAGTGCATTACATTTAGTGTTCCACTTCATCTGGTATAAAAGTAGGCAAGGGTAGCAAAGGTCTATTGAAAACGACTGCAAAGGTGCTGACCCTCCGGAAACTCAGACTCTTTCATTTATTGCTTACTTGAAGAAGTAATTATGGTTCTCACTTCTTGGCTAATGCCTCCTAATGGTCACTTTATTCTTGACAATTGTACAGTACTTTAACAGTTGGAAGGTAAAGTAATTGTGTGAAAAGGTTTATCAGGAATGGCCCAGTGAAAATAAAAGGGGGGGAAATATTTTCTGTCAGACTATGACAGCTTATGCACTTTTTTTCTGGAGAGAGGTAGAATAGAACAATTTGTTCCATAGTGTCCAGACAAATACAGGCAATGGGAATACATAATTCAGCGCAAGCACTGTGAATGTGAAAGACCAATCTTCTGGGCAAACAATGCTCTGTTGATATGAGCTTCTGGTTTTCCTTTGGACGTTTCTGTTGGAGAGCAGAGTTTCTTTCATCCTTTACACAAAGTAGTTTCATTTCGTATTTGAGAAAACTAGAGGCAGCAATCTCTGCTATTCAGTTAATTTATTGTACTTAACCACGTACTGCTTCCACTGCAGAGGTGTTAGCTGAAGACACGGGCAAGTGAACAGCTCTGGAGTGCCCAGCCCCGGGGGGATGCACAAAGATCTCCTTTGCATGTGCCAGGAGATGGCGGGGAGTGTGGAGCAGACAGCAGTGCTTCTTTTGTCAGTCAAAGCTCAACTAGATTGAAGCAGTACTGGCCTGGCTAAGCAAGGAGTTATAGCTGAGGAAGGGTTTCAGTACTTGGCCCATCATTTGTCTAATGGAAATCAAATTGTAATCAGAAATGCATAATTTCTGGTGCAGGTTTATCAGAAATCTTTGGTTTATTTACTACGGCTGATTCCCTACTTCCAGTGATGAAGCAAATGGAGACTTTAAATCCACAGACTCCTGACTCAGCATCATCAATAACTGAGCTGTTAAATTAGTTCCTTCTTGCTGAATGGCACTTTGTTCACAGCTAGAGCCTGTTGCATGAAGACCATTTTGCTTTTAAAAACTAGGCTGTTCTATACTAAAATTCTCCTGATATAAACATGCTTTTCAAACCTCTTATTGGCTTTGTCAATGTGTAAAATTCCATTTTTTCCACATATTCACAATAATTCAAACTTAGGTGTCAATCATTTTTTCATTCCCAGGAAACAATTTTGTACTATCGAATACATTTGATTCCTGTCACAGCACAAAGTGAACTGTTTGAAAAGGATAAATAACACTTAAAGAAATACAGTTTGCCTTGCTTCTGCAATACTGCTTTTAAAATTCTATCTCTTATTGTATTCTCTCTTACAGACTGGATTTGTGATACTGCTGTTTTCATGCAAAAGCTATTTAAGTGGAACGTTGCACCTCACTTGTTCAGAGCTTATAATGAAGAAAAATGTGCAAAAGCATTACTTTGCAAAAACAGATAAGTAAGCATACTGCCTGTCAAATGATGTCACCCATGCTTGGCAGACAAAAACATAAATGACTCTGTAAGCCTGGTACGAGAGTCTGCAGTCCACAGAGCATGAATTGTCCTGGGGACTAAGAGTCTGTATTCTGCGTTTCTTCATACATCTTACTGATTTTCTGTTTCTTTTACTAGGCTGCAGAATCTGCAGTGTATTGCAAAACACTAGCTGCGAGGCCACTTAAATGTAGCTGGGATCAATCCCTTATGAGATACTATCTCATTAAGACTGGCCCAAACACCGACCTGCTCAGTGATATTTAGATTACTGCGTTAAGTTGACAGAATGCAAAGAGTCATTACACCAAGGTACTCAGCACAGAGTGTGCATTGCTCCGTAAAGAAAGAAGAGGCTTTTTTAGCTTAACTGTTCTCCTAAACAGCTAGAGGTAAGAAAACCTGGATTAAAACTATTAAGCTACTCTCACCCAGGATCTGTCTGATGCTCGTTCTCTTTGTTACTCACGGCATCTGGCAGTGTTTTCACTTTAAAAGGGGTTGCTGCTTGTTTTTCTTGTCAGCTTTGCAATCCATATCTGCTTTTGTTTGGGGAAAGTGAGATTGTTTGGTGATGCTTCTGACAGAAAGACAATAAGCAGTTTGTATGCATCCCGTGTACGCGGGCTCGCTGCTCGTCTGTGCCGGGGCGACGGCACTGTGCGGCAGAGGGGAGAGGCAGCCCCATGGCTGCGCCTGGCACCCGCTCCTGCAGCGCTGAAGCCAGGGCGCAGGCTGTCCTGTGCTTTAGGTTGAACCTCCGAAAAGGTTGCACAGTGACATTTTCTACCAGCCAAAACTCAACGAGAGTACTGGATCCTCTGGCTTTGCCCTCTGCTGATCTGACACGTCTGTGTCCAGAGATGGTGAAAAGGTGGCTTAAAGCACAAAAGGGAAAATCTCAACCTAAAATCTTCTTTAAAACAGAAGCTAACTTACAGTGTGGTAGGAAACTGCAATAATATCCTCCTGTGGAGGGCACAGAGTGGGGGAGGGGTGTGTGTGAGATATTTCACTTACAAAAAGAAGCAACTTAGGCTCCTCTGTTAGCATCCAATTATTCTGAGTAAGGGGGCTCTAGAGCTCACTCCCTACCTGGCCATGGAGAAACAGCAATGAGAAGCTAGTGAATCATGAAGATAGGTATGATGCAGAGCAATAAATTTGACCAAATATTTCCTCAAATACTGTCTAAAGGCAATGATAATTTCTCCCTTCCCACGCCTGTCTGCGCAAGAGATGTGACAGCCCCAGAGAGAGAAGAGATAACAGAAAGTGTAGAAAATAAATTAATCCAGTTCTAAACATATGAAAGTACACAAAGCACAGAGCAGAGCTTGAAAAGAAGAGCATTTTGCGTTGTAAATTCAAATCAGAGGAGCAGATTTTTTCTGCTTTCAAGAATACTGCACCACCGCCCGTCTCCCACAGCAGGCTGAAAACCAGCATGAGGGAAGGAAGTGAGCACCAAAACTAAAACAAAATCATGTAGCATCCAGGTGCTCAGGAAAGAGAAAATTGCCTTTGGTTATGAAGTTAACAACATAACTTTTGAGATAAAAATGTTGGTCTGTTAAAAGGGCTAGTTATTCATGCCATTATTTCACAGATTCGTCCTTCTAACATTTACTACATTCCCTGATGAACCTGGAAGATCCAGGCTTTTTGTGGACTGTTTTTCATGTGTTCTCAAACTAGTATGTCCAATATCATAATTTAGACTACATAATAGTTGTCTGCTTTACAGTATGCCTCTACTTGTAGCGACTTTCCATTACTATAGTTAATAAGCAAATAAATACATAAATATGTGAAAATGGGAATGTTTTCTTCTTTTTCTAGTCAAATTTCATTTAACTAACTTCAGCAAAAAGATAATTAAGTGTAGTATCATATCTGGAGTTGCTCCTTTCCTCATAATCTTCAGAGAGGTTACTTGCAGGTGCAGAATGGAGACTATATCCTCACACCCTACTGTGCTATAGCATGCTGTAGCATGTATCCCGGAACTGCTTGTGGGGATACCAAATAATGTAAGGAAAGAGAAGAACAGATCTCTGCCATTATGACTTTCCATGATATACCTGTGGGAGAGACTGGAGAATATTAGCTGTAGTGAGTGGAACAATTCAGTTAATCACCAATTTGCTGCAAAAATTTCATCTTTCTCTGAACATATGAAGTTCTTGAAAGTTTTTCCTTATGGGTCAACATTACCCACTGCGTGGTTTGTGCCAATATTCCTTTGCTGCTTATTTATGAGAATATGAGAAATATGTTGCTAATATTTAATAGCCAACATTTTTTTCCTAGGAATATTATGTGCTATTTGCTTAAAAGCAAAGTTTAAAGGCTTGTTTTGATGAAATTACCTTCCAAGAAAGTCATTTGTACACACTTTCTGAAAAATGAGAAACATGCTCTGACACAGATAATGTTAATGCACTCATAAAGGTGGATATAAATGTGAATATCTGCACATACATATAATATTAAAATACTAGAAACTGAAAATCTATCTCCCTAAATATTGATAAGTATCTATACTTTTGCCTGCATCATGAATCAGGACATCTTTCTGCATGTAAGACTCTTTTTCACCAGCAGAAGACCTATCTAATGGAACAGGCTGAGCTGTGGGGAAATTTCCCTTAATCTCAGCCAATTTTACCCACTAGTGTACGAGTGAGATAACTTGACTTAATGATGTCATTTCACTGCCAGCCTCTTCAGCAGCAATTACTGAGGAGGGGGGGGAAATAAAAGAACGAATTCCCTGGGTGCTTTTGTTAGTTCTTCATTATTTTCTCTTTGAAAATTATTCTTCCATACTTCATCTTGAGCTGCCTTTTTTTCAAGCTGAATAGCCCTGTTGCTTCTGCTGAATACATGGACATGACCACCCACATTTAGAAAAACCTTATCTCTTGCTGAGTTTCTCTGAAATGGTAGGCAGCAGGGCTCATGCAGCAATAAAACTTCATGATCACAGGGGAAGGAAATAGTGCAAGGCTAGGAATCCTCCTGCTGTTTCCGTATGATTTCCTAATTTCAAAATAGGCTGAGAAATAATAGGGGGGAAATATATTGTGAGAGTTTCCTCTGTACTCTTCTGCGATTTCCCACCTAGCCTGTTGTGTGTGTGAGGAACTCTATTAAACTCCTACCCCAAAAGCAGCAGCTTGGCAGTCAGTCTAACAAGCAGGAAAAATTTGTTCTCCAGTATTTTAAAAGGAAGTTTAACTCTTGAACCAAGGAAGCGGGATCATAGGGGCTTACTCTCTCTGGTTTTTGTTTTTTTTTTTCTGCCCCCTAACAGGAGTGAGATCTTGATTTGGAGCATGTGAAAGGTTACGCTTGTTTACACTTCCCACTCAGTTTGGTCCAATATTAAGGTGAGATCCAGCTGTGACAATTTTGAAATATGTCCACACAGATGGTCAGAGCAACCCTGGCAGTTTGGGGATTGGGATATGGACACTTAGTTCTTATCACTAAGAACACCTACTGGGTACCACCTTTCAAAGCTGAAAAGAGACATTTTGAGGCTGCAGTAGTTCATTTTACTGTCATACTTCTTTCCTTCCCTACAAGCATTTTTCTATAAAGGCTCAAACTGTCCATCGATACCTCAGCCTAAAAGAATATATTTTCAATTAGAGTTTAACGTAGAATAGTAATTTCAGGGATACAACATGAAAGCCAGGCAAAGTTTGTTTCACACTACAAATACCATGTTGGTAGAAAAGTTACCTAGACCTAGAAAAATAATGATCATGCATGTCAGTTTTTTTAAAAAATAGCTAAAATAAAAAGTGCTATAAAATGTATTGATTATGAAAACCAGGACAAGCCCAGATTTACTCCTCCACCCAGAGGACTGCCAGCTTTACACTGCATTATGAACAACCACAGCAAAATCAACCAAGTACTAAATTACCAGGTCTGTCATACACACGTTTGAAATATCTCTATTCCAATGTACCATTTCCCACACCTCAGTATAGTAAACTCTCTCAAGTCATCCCGTCAGCCACAAATCACTTTTTCGTTGTTTTCAATTTTAATATTTTTTTTTACTATATAACAGTCTATTAGCATTATATGAACATGTATTTTTGTGGTTTCCTTTTCCTTTCTGTGTCTCTAAATTGTTTAAAGAATAACCCATTGAGGGAAGTGAATGAAAACTGACATCATACTGTGTCAGATGATTAAGCATTCCAGAATTTTTATTTCAAAATATAGTGAATTATTGTCCCTTTAGACAGTGGTTTTTTACTGTGTTACCACCTAATGAGACCACATGTGGTCTTCAGAGCTGAAGTCACAGAGGGCCACTGCTTTTAAATCCCATGAATTGTCTGGTAGACTTGTTATTTGCTTTTCCCTCTCCCTCCCCAGAGTTTCATAGCCTTTGAACACCTCAGAAGAAGTGCTAATGCTTTACTTCACAGAAAATGTCCTAGATAAGAACTGGGCTGCAACAACAACGGCCAGAGTCCCATTGCTCTCTGGTCTTGCTTCGCTATTTGTTTTAAGCCTGTTATGAGAGCGGGTAGGCAGCGAAAGGTCAGGAGAATGGTGAAAATATGTACTTAGGGGGGTCACAACTGCTGGGAAGTAGAGCTCAGCCATGCCAGGCCCCCTCTGCTGCCTCTCCCCGTACTCTAGTTTCTCAGTCTCTGGGTAGGTTGGACTCTCCCACCGTACATTTGCACAGGCTGACTCCCATCGTGAGACTGTTGCTCAGCAACAGCAGCGAGAACAATTTGTTTTTGGACCATTCAGAAGATGATTACATTTGTGGCATGTTCCCCCCCCCCCCCCCCCCCCCCCCGTACCTATTCCTGGATATTGTAAATATTCATCTGAGTTTTGCATATACAGTAGTTTCCCCTCTAGGTAAAAAACATACCATCCAAATGAGCTTTTAAGAGTACTTTACTCTGATGCATGCCCACATTCCCTCTTGCTCAGTAGATATAATGCTGCACATGAAATGGCATTGTTGGGCTTCTGGGTGTTTTGTTTTGTTTTGTCTGTATGTCAGAGTAATTCCAGCTGGAGCAGGGCCGGGCTCTTTATGACAGTGCTGCTTCTTTGCTTTGTTTGAGGCACATAAAACAAGTGAAGGATTTAAATAGTTGTGAACACCTGAATGACTTTAAAGGATTTGAGTAAAAGATAGGTTCAGATCTGCAGATTTCCAATTTCCTTCCTAATTGTTTCTTTATCTACACATCTTTCAGTATCCCATTAGAAAAACATTCCCATGCTGTCTACTGAAAATAATTTGTCTGAGGACTATAATGCAATATTTAAATCTTTGGCATACATTTCCCTGTGCTTTAAACTGCAGTAGTCATTTATTCTGAACCCTCCAGTTTTTCTTCCTGCTGACATGTACAAAATACAGTTGCAAGGGTAACTTTCCAGGCCTGCCATCCTGATCTGCCACCCTTTTGGCAGGGCCACCTTCTGCTGCTGGAGAGCAGAATATACATTCTTTTGTCTTTAGATGGCTCCTCCACTCCCTGTAGATCAGTGTACAGACATCCACCCATCCATGCCATGCCCAGTGAAGCTGACTTGGACATCACATTTACAAACATCATGTGCAGCCTTCCCCTTGTTTCTTTCCCCAGACGTGCTGGAATACAAGAAGGGAGGGTGAGAAAAGGGGGAGAGAAAAATAAAGAGTTCAGAAATCAAGTTTCACCTGATAAAAAAACCAATACGGATGTGTGTGTGTGTTTGTGTCCAGCAGCATTGGGTTGCAGCCCACGGAGGCACATCGACATATTACTAATATAAACATATATGATCAGCAACTCCATTACTGTGCTTTTAGCAAGGTATGTGCTTGCGCAATTTACCAACTCGGTCAATTGTATTTTGTTCTGTGCTGGTGTAGATATATGATGGGAATTGGGCATTTTAGCACAACCCTTGCTACATCTTTCCTCTCTTGGCTTATTTCTGCCCTTGACACCCAAGAGGTGCCAGCATGCAGGGAGGGGAAGAGGAAGAAGGTGTCAAATCTGGCACTTCTCTCAGCTTTTCAAGGGCACTTTGTTTTGCCTTAGAGGTATCCTCATGCTCCGGGCTCCCTGTAGAGCAGCAGATCTGGTGGTCCGGCACGGGGGCTGGCAAGCACACTGATACCCACCCACCAGCCAACGGCCCCGGGCTCCCATGCCGCACTGGAGGCTCAGGCTGATCCCTCTCCACAGCACAGCACGGCTCCTTGATCCTGCAGTCTTGCTCTGAAACCTCTGACAGGGCCCTGCGCTGCACAGAAGAAACCTTTTATACATTGCAGCCTGCAAGACGTGTCTAATACAATGTGGGAAGGCAGCAGGCAGGTAATACACACTCAAAGTCAAACGGCACAAGGATAAGCTCTGCTTCAGACTCCCCTTCATGCATGTCCCATAACAAAAGCATTTTTTTCTTCCTAATTAGCTATATTAGAGCAAACACTAATACAAGGTTGACCTAAATACAAAATCATTTTTTTTCTTACTTTCCTCAGTGTAAGATATATTTAGTGTATATTTTCATTTCTTAAACATTTTTCTTTTTAAAATGCAGGTTAAATATTAATCAATGAGGTAATCTTCATAAAAATTACTAGGTATCGATGTTCAGTTCAAATCAGATATTTCCTCATTATTTTGAAGGAATGAATTACCAGTTCTTGCTGCAGTGAACTCCTTGATAAAACATGCATTTATCCAGGCCCCACAGGGGTCATTACAATGAGATTCACCTCTGTGTGTGCACGTGTATATATTTAAAAATAACCTCTACAATCTCTCCTTTGGTCTTTCAGCAGGGAACATATCAAACAGCAACAGAAAAATCTCATACACACATCAATATCATGCTAACATAGTTGAGTTTCACTGAACCCAATGCCAAATTAACTTTTACAGGGCAATTACAAAATCTTATAATCATGCAAATTAGTAGTAAGCAGCTTACATCTTCCAATTAAATTGCCACCTGCTATTCCAAGATCCAAGTTAGCTGTGGTAAACTTTTCCTCTTTTCATTTTAAAGAGAGACTCTTTATGTAGAGAGTCATCAATGTATGGATTAGCCTTCCCAGGGACAGGGGGTCCAACTCGGAGTGAACACAGGCAGGTGATTTCAGCAAAAGACAGACAACCACATATCACAGTGTGAAGAGAAAAGGGCATTAACCCTGGAGTTGTTATCAAATCTGAGTGTGCAGGTGCACGTCTGAGCTCAGGGTCACCTCCTGGATGCAGCGTAAGTCCATATCCAGGCAAGATCCTCCCTCCTTCTCCCTCTCTGTCCCTCCTGTGTGAAACAGAAAAGTTTTTGCTACCAGGGTTGGCCTCTGACTCCTGGAGATCAGCACGGTGTCCCCCAGCACAGTGACCCTCTCTCTGCTCAGTCCACCAACACCCAGATGTCCTGTACGGTCTTCCTTACAAAATGAACACACGGCACATTTCAGAGCTTCTTCCCAGCTTTCCGCAATGTAGGCAGTGGGATGAAGTGACCAGCGGATGTGATTCACTTTAAGGTAAGGCAGTAAGGTCAGGTCATTTAATGGATTTACAGAAAAAACGCAGGGCTCTAAGAATCAAACTCCTAAGATTAGCACAGGAAAAGCTAAAGGATTTTTTGTTACTTATGAAGTACAGATATTGTATAAAAGGAGAAATATTTCTTGCTAAAAGCAGACAGAAGAAGAATGCACTGCTTAGGCTCCTAAACCAGCAAAGATGCCAAAGCATACTGTGGCCTACATAATTAATTATGATGATGTAAATCAACGTCTCAGAAGAAAAGTCAGGCATAAAACGTAGCAGATAATGAGAACCAGTGTCAACTCTGGAAAACGTTACAGAATTAAATTATTCTTTCTATACCATTTCCTTCTCCTTACCTCCCTGCCTCTCGAAGGGCACCCACAAGATTTGATTTGCACAGTTGGGACAGGATCTGTGCATGTGTAAGGCACTGCCTTCCATTCCCAAGAGGTCAGTTATCAACGGTTTGTAGCCGACAAAGTAGTTCTTCAGAGTCGGCTTAGCTGACATTGATCCTGATGAGATTCACATGGTTTTGACAGAAAGCTGTGCTTGTACAGAGGGTTTCAGCTTCTTAAATTTTTGAGGAGTCATTAGTAATTTGTAGCCAGCAGCCCAGGATCTTCTGAAGGGCAGCTTTTCAGGTCAGCTTGGCAGATCTCTCCAGGTACTGAGCACTCCCTGGGCCAGACTCCAATCTCGGGCATGTTGCCCTCATGGCAGTGCGAGTTTGATGGTTTTTGTGGAGTGACTCCTTCCTTATTGAGCCGAGTATAACGGTCCTTTCCTGACATGAAGCTCATAAAGTTGCTTGTAACTAAAAAGGAATTGGGGTTTGCTTTTGTTATTTTAAGTGAAAACTAAACTTCTGAAGAGAAAAAATAAACAGCTACTGAGCTGTAAAAATGAACTCGTTACTTCTGCCACCAGCCTCACTGCAGCTGTTCATAACCACAGCCACACAGCATAAGTCCAGCACAAAACCCAAGTATATCCCTGCAAAAGGTAACAGAAACTATAGATGTCTTCATTGAGAGTATGAACTCCATGATCTTCTGTCTTCTGAGACATGACAAATGCAGCAGCATCAGAGGATATCTGTATTAGACATTTTGTCTTTGGATGCATCAATGTTCGAAAACTCTGAATATTTTAAAGCATCTCATTCTCAAGGATTTGCCAATGGAGTTCTAGTATGACAGAGATTTTGATTCATGGCTGAAAACAGGAATTTTTTTGTTGTTGTCATACAGCTAGTTTTGATTGAAGATCAGAATACCAAATGACAGTGGAAATTCGTATCTTGCCTTACAGCCCAGCACTTCTCTGGCTAAGCGGATATACTTGCAATCAGTAGCAGTTGTAGTTTGTTTACAAGCAGTGTATCAAAGCACCTTTATCGTACATGGAAGCAAGGAAGAGAAAAAAAATCACTGTTCTTGTGCCAGATAGATAGATGTGAAAGATTACACAGCTGCAGTGTCTTGAGGTTACAAAAATGCCAGTTTAACAAGCAAGATAAGCAGCAATACTGATGTATTTATAGGAGTTTAGACATATATATTGCTTTTCAAAAGAAATGTAATGAACCAATCCATAAATAGTATGGAGATCATGGGTTTACTGCCGCCTTAGTGTAATGGACGCTTACAATATAAAAACACACCAGTAAGAATCTTCTCTGATAATGGCATTGATACTAAGGTCTTTGGGGCAAGGACTGCCTTTTTGATGTGTATGCATGGGCAGAGGCTAGCACAAGGCAGCAGTCATCTGGCTGGGACCTTGAGCTGCCATTGTAATCTAAATATTAGAGAATAACAATGAGAGATCTGAAAGCTACAACAGCCTGTGACAGGAAACAGGTCATTATCCTGAACAACAAAAATAAGTTCAATTATTATTTGTTTAATAGTTGGGGCCTAGTCTGAAGATCTTGTACACATTTCAATAGATTTTGGAACAGGTCCTTGGACATGGCAAATGGCAAATGTGCTGGATGAAGCCGCTCAAGTCTATAAGCTCTGCCACGGGAAAAGCAGGAAAGCACAAGGATCTACTGGCTTACTAGACTTCACGGTAGTGAGATATTTTCTTATTTAATTTAAGAAAAGGTATCTCAAGCAATGAATTAAATTCTTGCTTCTCAATATGTACGTCCAAAAAGCAACTTACTCTGTCTGCTTTACCATTAATTGGCAAAACAAAAAAGACGTAAAATTCATTACCAGAAAATCCTTTTACTGTCCCCAGTCATATGAGAATAGCAAACATTTTCACAGAATCACAGAATCACAGAATCACAGAATAGTAGGGGTTGGAAGGGACCTCTGTGGGTCATCTAGTCCAACCCCCCCGCCGAAGCAGGGTCACCTACAGCAGGCTGCACAGGACCTTGTCCAGGCGGGTCTTGAATATCTCCAGAGAAGGAGACTCCACAACCTCCCTGGGCAGCCTGTTCCAGTGCTCCCTGGGCAGCCTGTTCCAGTGCTTTTCGTGTTGTAGTACTGTCATAGGTTACCAAGTGGGGCAACTTTGCCTTTTCCTACAGGCCAAAGTGGCTTTGCACCATTTCTGTGATAAGGGGAGTGCTGAAATAACTCTGAGCTGTCATCACAGAATTGTCACCCCTCTCCATGTCACGCAGCATTGTTCAAGGATAAAGCTGTTGACTTTTCCCCTTGACCAGCCTGAGCCTTCACAGCACAAGTGAACAACATATTAGGGGTTAAAAGTAATTTCCCTGCCAAGAACACTTTTCTGACTGGGGACTTCATTTTGAAAATTCTGGCTCCAAAAGGAAAGTAGAAGAGGGTATACTAAATACTTTACTACTTAATTTTGAAAATATCAGGATGATGCTTTCCAAAATAAATACTGGAGAGGTTCTTAAGCAATATATGCATTGGGCTGTATCTGTAGGCTGGCACTCAGCCACGGTTAGATGGTGTCTGGTTCGAGTTTCCCAGCCAACCTCTCCTGAGTAGGTGTTAAAATGCGGCGTGAAAGAGTGATGAGGGAGAAGTGATGAGGGAGAAGTTGACATTACGTCTCTGACACAAATTGCCCTGCTAAGGTCAAGGTAAATATTATTAGAAGGGAAAGCTGATCAGAATTCAATACTAAGTGTAACCCAGTGACATGAAGTTTCCTCTTTCAGAATTTGAAGCCTGCGTTGAGATGAGTGGCGTCCCTCCTAAATTGCTCTTGCCCGTGCTCTTTGTCTAAACCCATTGCTCCTCTGGCATCACCTCCTCATGATGGAAGCTCCTATTTTTCACTTTTGATTCCTTTGATTTCCTACAAAATCCAGGAAAGCCACTTTCCCCACAGCTGCTACCTGGTACCACTTGCACAGCCATGTGAGGCTCTTGCTCAGCACTGTCACCTTTCTGCCACTTCCATCTCTGAACACAAGCCCAGGATCCCAAAATGCCACTGCTGTTACATCTGCATGGGACTTTCAGATTGCTGTACATCAGTACACATGTGTTTGTTTTCAAAGTCAACAACAAATGTAGAGTTAAACACCCTTGACTGCTCCACTGAACAGCCTTGTCTGCTTCATGTTGCAAAACAGACCTAATTCTTATTGTAGCTGGTTTGTGATTGAACTAATGGTGCATGCAGAATCATAATTCAGCAAAGTGAATTAGATTATCAAAGAGTCTTTTACACTCGACATTTATCACTGCGTATACAAAACCAAAACCGTGTACTTGCGGGAGGGCAATTTTTTTCACACAGCTTAGAGAGAGGTGGATGGCCAGCTGTGGGTGAAGAGGAGGTAGAGGCAGCAATTCACAGAAGAGCTGAGGAGCTGGAAATACGCAAATGACAAATCTAAACAAACCAGCAGCCCTCCAAACGAGCAGCGTCAGTGGATTGTAGGAATAATTTCCTCTTGCAGATCCCATTCGTAAGACACCGACTGTCATTCATTACCCATACAATTTAATAAGGGACATGAATTATTTATTTGGGATTATTTTTCTCTTTTGGGAGGAGGGTCCTCAAGTAGTTCCTGCCTCTTTCAGGCCAAGGTAAAATTTGTCACTGAATTCTTTTCCCAATAAGAACCTGACTAAGGATCTCTGTGTGGCAACAGAAATTTTTCCTTCAGCTCTGAAGAAGGCAGATCTAATGTCCCCAGAACACTCCAAACCAGCTTGTACTGTCACCTGGTCAAAATACCACTGTGGGAGTCTAGCTCCAGTTTACCTGACTTACCAGATCATAGCATCACATGACCAATGAAAACTGTTGACTTTCAGGAACATGCAGAAAGGCATGTTCGTGGAGCCTTTTCTTTCTCCCCTGAGGAAGCTATTTGAAGATTGCTGTGAAGTTTTTGTTTGTTTGGCTGGGTTATTTTTTCTTGTTTAGTGGGGAAGTTATTTTCCTTATAGGATGTGCTTTGACTAATCTTTAGGGCCAGAATATGTCCCAGAGGATGCGCAGCTGACCCATCCCAAGTAAGACTGAGACCAAGAAAAGCACTAATCCACTATTGGCTTTGTATAGCAAAGGAGAGTTTTAACTTAGCAGACATTATCTCTTACAGGAAGCCAGCTCTGGAAAGTGTCTAGCCAATCCCTCTATTTTTATAGGCTCAAAAAGTTGCTGGATTTTCTCAGCAAAAGAGGTAGATCTGGATCTTAGTTAAGTACGCAAACATAAGGTGTAACAAGGGAAGATGCCACTCTTTTTTGTATCTCTGCAGTGCCAGAGACGATCTCATCGTTCTTAAATAAATAACAACCGCAGCTCTCATCAGTCACAGTTTCTTTGTTCTTGGAAGATCATCCTCTTTGTGAAATCTTAATTCAATTCAGTTATTCTTTGTTTCTTTTCAACAGATTTTGGGCTGGACTCGAAGCACACAGATTAGTTGCAGTTTCACTGTAGGAAAGCTGTTATTTGGGAACATTGCTGAGACCACAGCCATGTTACTCCAAACTGGAAGGATCAGAAAGTTGGATATTCCCAAAACAAGATCAGTTCTAATTGTATCCTGTCTGAAAGCTGTTTGTTACCCTTGTTCTCACAGATCTGTACAGCTGTATATTTCACTGCCTCAGCAGACTACCTACTTCTTTCCTGTCTGTACAATCTAAGAGTTTTTCCAAATGTCTAGTCCCATTTTTCCTTTAGCAATTCAACATAGTACTTCATGTCCAAAGCACAGGACTCTATTAATTTCTCCCAGGCAAGCATAGGTGACTGTTATTGTGTTTTCCCCTCCATTATCTCTTCTTCACACTAGATATTATCTGTTCCTCAGTCAACCCAGCCAGCTGGATTTTCTAGATCTCTGCTCATTCTTGGTTGCTTTCCTCTGTACTCTGTCCCTTTGCTCACCATCCTTCTCAGAGTGCCCCAAATGGGCAAGTCTGCTGCTGAGTCCGGATAGGGATGTGTGGAGCATAAAGAGAGCTTCACCTTTCTTTCCAGCTATGCTTGCTTTTATATCCCCACAAAGAAGAAGAAACTGGGACAACAAATTGAAATTCTTGACTTCTGTTCACATGCTCATCCACTGCAATGTCCTGCTCTACCCAACTGCCTGGTCTACGTTATGTATTTGTGCAGATGGTTAGCCCTGCCTAGGCGACTACCCAGTACTTCCACCAGACAAGTAATGCACTGGCCTCCAGCTTGTCAAGACTTTTTTTGCATTCAGGGGCTGCCCTGTAGTAAATATTCTTGCAGTCCCTTCTGGGTTTCTATCATCTGTATAATCTCTATTCCATCATCTGTTAATGAAAATACCAAGCCAAGAACAGCCCCTGTGGAGTCCCATTTGATGTGTCCTTCCATTTTTAGCCTGCCCATGGGATTCAGGTCTGATCAGTATTTTGTTGACCCACTACTGATGCCTGGGCAGGAGAGAAAATTTTTACATAAAATTCTGACACAACCCCTATTCTTTTCTGCTTCTATTGTGTCCTATAACACAAGTAATAATAAGGCAATGAAATCATTGCCTCCAGCTGTTTCCCAACGGAATTTACCAAAAGGGTAGTGAAATGATCTCATTTAAATCCTTTTCCACACAAAGCATTGAACCGTACCAGCCAACACCAACACTGGTTCCAGTGTGGTCATAGCGCAATTTCCTTGACAGTCCTGGCCAGTTTCAGGGAGATTACAGATGGATGAGGCCCGTTTGGTTCCAGCTGGACTGGAGTGCAGATGGATCCCAAATGTCAGAAAATGGATCCTCACAGTTGAAATACTTGTGGATACTCAAATTCCCTTGGAAAGTGACAGTTCTGGAAATAACATTTTCAGTACCAGTAAATTAGTCCCAGAATGGCATTTCCTGGCATGTCCACAGTCTGGATGTGGTTAGCTTGAAAGAGGTGCAAAAAAAATATTGAAGTTAAGATACTATTGTGCTCAGAAGTGCCCCATGGGAAAACATCCAGGCTTGTTCTCTCGTATTTTAAAGCTCTTCCTTTTTATTTAAATAGTGTTCAGATTGATACAAGTAATGAAACTCAGGGACGCTACTGGCTTGTATGAAAAATAGGACAGTTATTTGGATGTGCTAAAGCAGCTCAGACAGACAGCTAACATAATCTACTCTGAATATTTTACTTCCTCACTGTGGAAGGATAAGTCTATCTGGACAAAGCTGTTCAGCCTCCAACTCCAGTAGTGGCACATGGCAGGAGCATTGCAAAGACTTAAGTGTCCAGCTAAAGACCTGTGACTGTAACAGTGCTCAGTGCTTCACAGGACTGGACAACAGCTAGTATGAAAAATATTGGAAGGTGACGTGTTAAGATTTTAAGAAGTCAATCAAGTATGTTTTCCTAAAAAGCAAACAGGGCTCAAACGATCTGAAGGATCTGAAGCCAGTATCACAGCTAGGACAGCAATCAGCAGGCTGAGAAACCTGGTTTCCCTGGGCTGCTCCTGAGCATCTACAAGACACCATGTAGTTTCCAGCACTGACGAAAGCAGCCATAAGCATAGCAGTTTCAAGCATGCCAGGGTTTTCTCTGTGCAGACAGAGAAGAAAGAAAACTCTGCTAAAATTTCTGCTGATATCAAAGGAAGATCCTCAGAGATTTCTGCCAGTTAGCTCATTCTGTACTGTCCCTTTCTATAAGAGCCAGGAACAGAGACGTACATCAAATATAGACCAGCTGCTCAGAAGTACTTGCAGATACCAACACTTTAATAACTTTTATGGGTAATGCTTTATGTCAGTTCCCAGTAGGGATTGTAGCCTGGACTATAACTTTGAATGAAAGACCTCAAATTCAAGATTACTTTTGAATGTGTGTGGGACAGAAAACAAGAGAAATCTCCTTGATGTGCTGACCAAATTGTTTATATTTGGACAGAGTGATCTGCAGAGCAGATGGCTAAATAATTTCCAAGATTCCCATATGAGGCTGAATCCTCTGTCTTTGCAGGTATGCACTTATAGATACAGTATATCTCTCTCTATGCTTATCCTTACTGTGAGATGCTTCAGTAGGCCTACGGGCTGTACACAGGGCATCTTTATGCCCTGGCTATCTGGCTACAGGAGCCTTCCCCTAGTCTTCTGCATAATAAACAGACCAGTGAAATTGTTTACCACAGAGAAAGTCAAAATATTTCAGTATAAAAATCGATATATGGTACCTGATATGATGTACGAGCTGTGGTAATCGAAGATGTGATGCATGCTTTTCTTTAAGTTCATTCAAATGTCAGTGGATATTTAACAGATTCGAACTATTTTTTTCTTTAAATTTCATGAAGGGAATGCTTTTCTTCCTTCTCATTTTAAATATGAGCATTGAGTGACATTTCCTCTAATTTGGAAATAAAATGTGGCAGTATTGCTACTCAATCTGTGCATGAGAAAATGGATGCCTTGTTCCTGGTACAGAGGTAAAGGAAGGCTGTTGTACCATCCAATTAATGAACTATAAAATGAATAGAGACCTAATGAGGGAATTTGCTTACATCTTTCTGGGTTTTTTTTTTTCCACGACTACTGCTAAAACACTGAAAAGGAATGAAAATGGTAAAAATCACTGTTTTCTGTACTCATCTCCCATTTTGTGATTACACTGGACAAAACCTGACATTTTTTTATAGCACCAGAACCACCTTGTTTGTAAATGGGATCTGTCACATGTGAGACGAATATGCCCTTGGATTTCAGAATTTGGGAAATCCTGTACTGGATCCTACAGCCTTTTTACAGCAGCAGTTAGCCAACCAGTACCCCATCCCAGCACCCACTAAAGGCTTACCCTGTTTTACAAGAGGCATTTTAATCTGTTGCATTCAAACTGCCTTATTGAGAATGCACTTTGGCTCATCACTTTTTATTAGATATCTATGCATTTTTCTTGCTGCTAGAAGGCCTTATTTGCAGTTGTTAACATATTTATTTTTCCTGAAATCTTCCAAGAGCTAGCTTTGGGTTCAGTATACATTTTTATGAACCTGAAGTTTCATGGCTAATTCCATGAACATGATTGGCACAACATGAACTCCAGTTTTAGCTGCTTGTTTTCTTCTATCATTGTCATTAATAGAACATCTCGATCTTACAGAAGTGAAGTGTCCTCCTCAGACCTTTTGTAACCTGAACTGTGTCCCATCAGAGAGCACTTCTCCACCCTTTTATGCCTCTAGAGACATGTCGTCCATGTTATAAGTATCACTAGAGCTAGAAGGAAACAACATTAAAATCTCCAAGACAACACACAAAGATACAACAAATCAAAGACAAAATTGTAATGGTTCAATTAGACTTTTAAATAGGATATTAAAATCAGGTTTGTAGTTAAATACAATTGTCTCTCCGAATTTGGCAGGGAAATCATTAACCACGTGATGTTAAATTTGCACAAATTGTTGAATAAATGAGTAAGACTTGCTTTACATGGCAGCAAACCAGCCAAGAAACATACATACAAAGAACTGCTAGCAGTCCACATGAACAAATAACTTACACAAGGGCAAGAGCATTTTTTAAGATAGATAACTGAACAGTTGCTTTTACAATTAGCTAGTCTTCTACAGGGAGTAGCCCTCTTACAGTCTGTACAAGTGGGGAAGTAAGGGGGGTACGGGCACCTGTTCCTGTGCAATAATCTAAGCTTGCTTGCTCGTTTAAAGCACAGGTTCTGTTAGCTGTCTTGATATTAATCAAAGTTTATAGCTGTATGTTCAAGGCATGTGAAAGCTACAAAATTTTAAGTACTCATTTATCTCATTATTTTATTATAGATGCTGTCTCTGTCCGAATCCTAGGATACATCCAGAGAAATGCAGGTAGCTGGGTGCACAGATAAGAAAAATGCAGATTTTTCTGAAAAATGGAATCATCCAAACAGAACTTTTACAGCTCAATTTGTGATTTGGCTTTAGCTACTGCTAGCAATATATATTCAGAGTATTTTCATAAACTGAACTGAGGTTTCTTCCTCTTAATGAAAAACTTATTTTCTAAAATCCATCATCTTCCTCATATTCATCGCCTGAGTTATAGTTTAATGTACAGTAAGTGTGTGTGTGAGAAAGCCAGAATAAATAACATCAAGATATAACCTTTCTTCCAAAGGTGAAATGTAATTTAAATTAAGACTTAAAAATAAGATTATTGTTACCATGTATTATATCACTACTCATTTGAATAATATTGTACTAAAAACAAGGAAAAACACAGTCCTTCATCATAGTTTGTGTAGTCTATAAATGAAATAAGATTCTGGTTCTCAGTCAGAACAGGAAAATTGTAACCAGACTCTCTAGAATTTACAAATCAGCTGCATCTCTGCTAATATATGTAACAGGTCAGGAAAGTAAGGGACACATGGCAGCTTGTGAGGTCAAAGCAGAACTCCACCCTCCTTTAAACTGTTTTTTGACCCTTGCTGCCCACTGGAAACCATCTCCATCCCATGCTGTTCCCTATATCCCTACCTGCAAGAGTAGTGGCTGGCATGGCAGAAGTAGCGTAGTATTAGACAATACAAAGAACTGTGTATGAGCGCTTGAGCCTTATTCACTAGTACAGACATGGCTAAAATAGGCAGAAGTGGAAGAAGGTGATGACAGATGAGCACGAGTTTAAGTTGAGACCTGAAATGAGAGACCTTGGTGGTAGACTGGTGAACATACATGTATACAGTGGTCCATTGGGAAACCGCTTTCATTTGGGAAAGTGGAAAATCGAAGTGTGAGCTAAAGCTAATGCTGGCTGAGGGGAGGTGAAGGAGGACAGTCTAAGTAGCCGAAGGCCAGGCTGGAACTTGGAGGTGGGCGGGATATGCAGCACAGAAACACATTTAAAGTAACAAAGTATTCTCAGAAGTGATTTCCCCCAAGTATTTTGAGCAATGAAATAACCACACTAGTCAATGCCTATGATGTGATCTCATTCCCAGAAGTACAGTTCCAGTTTCAAATACCCTTGTAAAGTGGTTATGTCATAGAGATGCTTCCATTTTCACAACTGAAATATAGGCTCAAGGAACAGCCTCTCTACCAGCATAGGCTAATGAAGCATGGCGGAGAAAAGATCCTCCCCACTTATTAATAAAACTAACCTAATACCCCTAGAGGAATTAAAGGACTTTGGGGTTATATTTAAAGTTGTGCTATATTGAAAGGCATTGATATTTCCACTCCAAGGACTACAGCACATCCAGTTACAATGTCTAGGTTCACAAGGCAACTCTGTAAAGCAGTTCAGCTCCAGTGAGTTCAGTGGAGTTGTGCCAGCCATGGATTTGGCCTCCTGATTGCAAAATACAGTCTGTTAGGGTGTGAATGATATAAGGTTTCAGATACAAGTAAATATCAGACAACAACAACTATATTCCATTTATTTCAGAGTTCACCTGGGGACTCTGCAAGAAGAGAAGTCCTGTTTCCATCTCAGCAATACTGGGATGATTGTAATATCTTAAAATTAAAAAGAAAGAAAGGAGGCAAATAAATGCTAAATGGCAAAAGAGAAAAAAGACAAACCATGCCAGGGAAATGGCACACAATGGGCCAAATTTATTGAACAATAGAGAATAGTATGAGAATCTGATATTTATTTTCAGTGTTGAATATGCAGGATACACTTAATATGCTCAAGACGCATTATTCAATCTGCAGCAGCTGTCTTTGTACAGAACTCTGCAGAAGAATCAAAAGGAGCAACACACAGTAAAACAACTGCACTAGGCACCTTGCTATGTCCCCTGCTAGCTGTCACAACACTGCTTCCTTCTATTCAAATGCAGTACATAGCTGAGATTTTTCCAAATAACAGTGTTAAATGTTTCACAGGAAAGGAAAGACAAGCAAAGGAGAGTAAACCCTTTGTGTGAAATGATCTGTACACACCAACATTTCCACAAGAAGAAATAACTATTTGTTGTTAAACTATCAACTCAAAACAATAAAACATCAAGGATTTAAACCTCAGTGAATTGTCAGGTATTTTTATCCAAGAAGCTGGATCCATTTCAGAACTCGATCTGTGCTGACACCCTACTTCACAGAATCACAGAATCACAGAATAGTAGCGGTTGGAAGGGACCTCTGTGGGTCATCTAGTCCAACCCCCCTGCCGAAGCAGGGTCACCTACAGCAGGCCGCACAGGACCCCTTCCAGGCGGGTCTTGAATATCTCCAGAGAAGGAGACTCCACAACCTCCCTGGGCAGCCTGTTCCAGTGCTCCGTCACCCTCAGAGGGAAGCATGCTTCTGGAAAGCATCATTATTCATTTATGTTTTGCCTTCCTGGAACAGGAATGGACATAAGCCTGAGTTTCTATAACTTAGAAGAATAAACTATTGTCACACAAACTATGAAAAAGCAGAAAAAAGGGAAAAGATGCTGTTGCTTCTGGCCATTTAGTCACTGAATCTGCACTTGGTTGCAACCGCTTTGCATCTGAGGAGGATCAGCATCCTCTCCGGTCCTTTATTTCAGTGCCCTCACACTGCCCTATCCATGTGACATCTTTGCTCTTTGTTCCATTTCTGCCATTATCTTCTTAGTTCATCTCTGCCTCCTCTAGTGCCATTCGACGTATATACTCTCATTTTAAAGACAGAAAACATGAACCAGTGGTCAGAGCACGTGTCAGATTTTCCAGGTGGCTTTCTTCTGCTCCTGTCACTATGCTGTTGTGTCTCCCTCTGCTATGTTTTATGCTTATCACTGCTCAGGGTATTGTTAAACTGAAACACAACACTTGTTTACAGGGCACTATACAGGAAAATTAGATACAGATTAACCAGAGCAATGCTTGTTTACAGGGAGACATGCAGGAAAATTAGGTACAGATTGGACAAAGCCACAGAAATCCACTTCTGGAGGTAGAAGTGCAGATGCTGCAATTCCCAATGGCTCCTAGCTTGTTGCCAGAAATAACCCTCCTGCCCACGGAAAGTGTGATGTGAAGACTGCCTAACCCCTCTGAACACAGATCAGATGGGTTGTCTCACCCTCAGGAATATGTCATCCTTCCCAGAGCATCTGATTCAGGGAGAACAAAATCAATAGTTTCCAGATCTGACCCTAAACTAGAGGGTGAAGATGCCCTCAGGCTGTGGGGACACACCTAGAGAGGAGGAGGAGCCTCCTTGAAGAGATGGATGCATGGATAGGTGTTGGGCTTCCAAAAGACAAGAGGAATTAAAGATGAATATTAATCAGGGCTCATAGCTGAATCAAGCTACCACTGGACTGGAGTTGGTGGGTCAAGCTTACTATCTTCTCCCTCGGCGATGTGAGCTTACTGTGAGGACTTCTGCTGTTCTTCATAGAAGTCATACACTAATGCATGCCAGGTTTCTTTCAGAGTGGAGTACAGCAGAAGCCTCCTTGCTTACTTTGCTCTGGGTCAGAGGAACCTTGAAGAAAAGAGACACCCTGCCCTCTGGGAAACAACGGAGCATGGTGGGGTGCAGGAAAATGGATGTTTCTGGAGCACAGGATGAGCATGAGGGACCCAGCGAGGGAGGACAGAGCTTGAAGTGCTGAGCCCATTGAGAAATGTAGGGAACACAGGTTCAACAGTGATTACAGAAAGAAAGATTTTTAGTATAGTAGCCAAAACAGACTGCAAATTTTGTCAAAACCCGGGACATCACTGAGTTGCTGAAGTTCAGAGCAGCCCTGTAAGAATGCCCCTGTCCTGCCACTACACAATGCAGGAGGAAGTCCATTTACAAACTCTCACTTTGCTACATTTAATTCTAGACTTCCTCCATGGCAAGTTTGTTTCTTCAGCTGTTACTTAAAAAAAAACTGGTTTTCAATTTTAAAAAATTTTTGTCTTTCGGGCTGCTTACTGCAAGGTGGTGCAGGATGCAAAGATCTGGTGAACCTGCAATGCCTTCACTCCTGAGCAACTTTGGACTGAATTTAGAAGTGCACTCAAATCTTTTGGCAGGCAGATGAGGAGCAGCAAAGAGCTGAGGGAGCTATGATCTTTAGTTGTCAGAGCTGCCTGCAATGAACATTTCTCTGTGACCTAAATTGCTTTTGACTCCTGTGTGGACTTTCTCATTCAGCGATAAAGTCTGAAAGATCAGAGCACCACCTGAGCACCAGTGACATGCTAAGACAGCACAATTAGAGCTTTCTAGCTTACGGGTATGCCTTAGCAAGCATCACACCTACTCCTGCACACACTCCAGTTGGAGTTAGGAGATATGCACGTGTGGCCAGGACTGCCTCAAAGCAAGGCACTGCTCAAACTGCTGGCTTGCCCCTGCTCACCAGGCACCGCATTCAAAATCCGTGTGGGCCAAGTAAATTAGGATGAATAATGTCACATCTGCTCTAGTGTTGAATTAGTGTGTCCATGCAGTAAGTTAATGTTTAGAGGGTTAGCTAATCCTCTGTTTTTTTCGGTTGTTGGGGTTTTTTTGGTATTGGTTAGTTTTGCTTAATTACTTTGTACTTTTATTGATTGTGGGCAAAAGCAAAGCAAGTGGAAGTTTGAATTCTTTTTATATATCTATCTATATTGTTTTTTAAACAGGCAATTTTGTTTTCAGCTCTTGCATAACCAACACGGATAAAATAATGTTTCTGCAGCATTTTCACTTATTTCTAATGAATTTCATCTCACAGATTTTTATACAGCAAAGCAGAGCCACAGAAAATGCAACATTTCATCCTTCTACAAATTGGGAGGAAAAAAATTACCAAGCTAACAGATTTGCTGAAGGTCTAGCTTTTCTAACACATAAATGACCAACACAGTAAAAGGACATTGCACAAAGTTTCACCAAGTTTCGACAGAAGGACACATTTTCCTCTGGCATAACTCAGGCAAAGTTAAGGGAAGAGTCTGGCTTGGAGACTCTGAGTGGATTTCTACAATTTATGGTTTACAAATCCACCCTAATCCTTGTCCTTCCTATCTGTTATGGGCTACTCACAGGCAATAAGTATCTGTCACATTGCCAAAGAACAGTTGTTTATCTAGTTTTAAGTGAGTTTGGGAGTCCATTTGTTTGTTTCTACAGGAGGTATGATGGATGCAATTACAGGTGCAATAATATGCATGGTTACAGTATAACTGCTCTGTGGACCAGACAATAGCAAAACCATCCATCTTCCATGTGTGCAACCACTGCGGCTCTTACTCTCAAGTGAATGAGATCTCTCAAAAAATGTGCAGAAATTTATCTTTACAAAAGTTTGGGGTCAAAACAGATTAAATCATACCCCAGAGTGACTGTGGTATTAGCGTGGCAGGAAGGAAGACTCAATTTCTACTTAACTGTGGGGCGATTTATGTCTGGGGAACTCCCTCAACTCCCCCTTTCTCCGTTCAGGCATGAACATTTGGTATTATTATCAGTACCGCGTCTCTGTTTGGGTGGAGAAAGCTGCTGTCCTCCATCATGAAGAGACTCAGTATTTAAGCAATCAGAGCTGGTGCTTCTGAATCAAGCAACAAATTGATTTTTATCATATTTCTGCACACTTGCTATACACACAACAGATTAATTTCCCCCCTGCATGTCCCTCCCCTGTAAGATGTGCGATGTGCTCTGCTGGGCACTCTTTCACTAGAAGTGTGCAAATCTTGATTTGTCTTGTCTTCACTGACATATTCTCTCTCCCAGCACTTTTAGGGCCTGCAACCTTTTCTTCTGTCTAGACTCTGTCGTTTGATTTATTCCCCAATTTGATTTCATCTCTGATTTAATAGCTCTCTCACTTGCACCTGCCCTTTCATTTTGTTATTTTTTTCTCACCTCTTTACTATTTGACCTTTCCTAGACCTTATTTAAAAGACGTATATCGCTCTTTCTATTGCTATATTGTTCTTTCTGGCCTTTTTCCCCAACCCTTCTTTGACCTCATAGTTCACTAAAAGAAGGGAGGGCAAGGAAAGTGAGGCTAAGGCAAAGCCGACACCGATTTCCATGAGACTTGATTTTACCCCACTGCAGTCTTGAAAAATAACTGAAACTTGTTTAGGCCTGCAAAATTTGGGAAACTGTCAGGTGCCACAAAATCCTGGGATCATACCCCAGGAGTATTACAGTGTGCATATTTCTAAGCACCTTTGTATTCTTTTAATATTATCTGATCAACTTTTAAGGTTCTTCTGAGTTGCATTATAGTATGTATATGTGTATACTGTACCATGTATTAGATTGAGTGAAAACTGAAAACATAAGACTTAATGTAGAAACTAAGGATGTACCTCAGGATTTGGCCCACTGTTGAAAAAGAAAAGATTTTTGCAATCAAAAAATAACCTTCAACCTGAAGAGGTTCCACCACACTTCGGAAATTCCTGTTCTCGGTGTTAGCCCCGCTAACACAGCAGAGCAACATGAATGGAGCAGCCTGCCATAGACAAGAACAGCATTGTACACAGGCAGAACTGGGAAAAAAGTTCTATTACTATAATAGATTTGTGTAGTAACAGCCAAAGATGAAAAATTTCATCAGCTGGTCAGGGTTAAATTGGTAAATCATGCAATCAGCTATGGGTTAAATATTAACAGAAGATACTCTCAGAAAAAAAAAAGGACATAGTTGATTACATTCTTTCAAATGACTCCCAGATGTTAAAACGTGCTTTCCAATGAAAATAATTATATAATGTACAAACATGGACACAATGTTAAAGGAATTTATATGTTAGATGTTAAAGGTAGTGAAAATTACTGAGTTAGCAATCCAGGCCCATGGCCATTTTGTCTCTCTGAAGACAAACAAGAAAACTTCATGTGTTCTGAGAGCAGCTGAGGTGAAAAATTCTGAATTTAACAGACTCCATACTTAATGCATTAACTACAATCTGTTCACTGTAGTCTAAAATGCAGTCATTTTTGCACTTTTTGTGACATTGATTTATAAGAAGTGTTTCCTTTTTCCATGACTTGCAATGTATGCCTTGGAACTGAGGAGCAGGCTCTCAAAGCCTATTAACTCTGTAATTGCAAATGTCAGTGACAATGAGGCACGTTTATTACATACATTCTACCTTCATATTTCTGTAGAGCAGCTTGTCCACATTTAATACACCCTTCTCATTTATTACTTTTTTATTTTTCTTCAAAGAATTGACAGACCTAGGTGCCCAAAGACATTCAGGTTTCCAGTTCACCCTTCAAGTTCCAGATACTGCTTATAAACTATTAGACTAAAAATAATATTTGGTTAATTTTCATTTAACTTTTATAATTTTGATTTCCTGGGATGCTACTCCTGGTTTCAATACTTGCTTCTTCGCTCTTCCCATTGTTTTCCAAATTACAGACGAAATTCTCATCTAATCCCAAGCTAAGATTTTCAGAAAAATATCAAATTAATGGGGCTTCTTGGAACTGGCACCATCATAACCCCTTCAAAATGGAATTAAAATAGACATATTGTCATTAAATAGCTTCAGTATTAAAGCAGTGAAAATTACTTTTGAACTGCTGGTTAACTAATGAATAGACTCACAGGTAAATGTTTGTACAACAGTTAATTCCTTGATTACTTTTCTTTTTTGCTTGTAACAGCTATAAGAACCTCTGAGTGACTTCTTAATAATGAAATTTGTTGGCAAATATACTCCTTAACTAGATGCATGAGATAGACATACTGATCATATCTCAGACAGGGACTCCGCTCTGCGACTGAGCATATGCAAAGCTGTGGTAGGTGCTCACAACTGTTATGGGAAGAATGAGGGAATTAGACTTCTGAAAACTTTTATTAGTTATTTGGAGTAATTAATGGTCTTATCAATAGTGCAGACCAGATTTCAACCACAAGATAAACCATAAGGCAAAGAACACCACACATGGTTTTTCATCTCTAAAGTAAATTTCATCCTCTGTTTTTTGTCTTTGTAGATCATCCTTGATGACATTGCTGTTGCAACAGTTTTTAATGCCAAGAATAAGTCAAGAAAAGATAGAGAAGTATAAACTGTGTTTTAAAAGGTAAGGTTGCTCTTCTGAGAAGCGTGATTTGTTAAGGAAACATGCATCTTTCGAAGACTTCGTACTGACCTTAGGCTAGATTATCTAACTTCAAATATCAAAAAGTTAGCTCTCTCGGTCAGTGCTGGTGACCTCGTGCCATCTTTACAGGCCCTGGAGAAAACAGGCACCATCAGACAGTGATTCATCAGACTTGGCTTTGGTGCCTAGGATGTCTCAGATCTTGGGGATCCAGGAATGATATGAGTCTCACTCTTGAGGTCACTCTTCTTCTCCTTATCTATGAAAGGAGCCTATGATAATTACATTATGTCATTTTTTGTGTTAGGGAAAATGACCCAAGATCCCAGCTGGAGGTACAGAGAAAAGCTCCATGCCTACCTAGAGCTTTGGAGGCCACAGGGATACCCCCAAGGCCACAGGGATATCCCCAAGGCTAGGGACTCTCTGATGCTGCTGGAAGGTTACTGGAGAACTGGTGTCCAAGCAGGGCCTGAGAGCCCTGTGGAGAAATTCCTGCTAGCTAAAAATCCCACCAACTTCATCTTGCAGCGAGGAACACGTTGTATTCAAACTGATGCATTTAAATGAACAGAGAAATTAGTGGTGGTGCTTTTGAAGATGTATCATCTTCACCAATCTTAAAAATCCTGTTAGTTACCTGACCGAATAGCTCATATTTTTCTTTAAGTGCCAACAAATATATTTTCTAACTGAGATCAAAATGATATTATTTTCCCTTGAGTGCACTAATGTTTTATTTATATATATATTTTTTTAATCTCTCTGATATTTAAGGAGTTTATGAGTTTTGCTTTGGGTTTGTTTTTTTCTTAGTAAAAGTTTCTTTTAATCAAATGTGAGTCTTAACTATTTATTAGCTGTGGTCAAAAATAAACTTTCAGATCTGGAGGGCAAACACATTGTAAAGCTCTCACAGTTTAATCCTGGATTATGCAAACACTCAAATACAGGGAAGCTCGTTTAAGCGAGAGGAGCCGCAGGCCTGGCAGGGTTTGGGGTAGCGCTCCCGCAGCTCCACTCCTAGGCACCTGCAAATCTGGACCTGTGCTTAGGCAGTGGGTGCCCAACCTTTTGCAGATCAAGAAAATAAAACACACGAACACCCCTGTCATCACCACCAGTAGCATCACTGGCAGAGTGCTGGCGTTTTGTGCCACAACAAGGGTGCTTTGCCCCAGGTGTTTCCAGTGTTGGCCACCTTTGTCTTCCATCAGACTTGTTCACTGCCACACTCAGACCCCTGCTCCCCTTCCTACTTGCACCCCACTGCCTCCTGCCTCACCCCATGCCAAGTTTTTTCCAGCCAGAACAGCAGTTTTTGACACTGTGTTCTTATCAAGCAGCCACAAAAATGTCTGGGGACCCAAATCACCAGACTTAGAAATAAGCAGTAAATGCCTGTGTTGAAAAATCTGCTGTGTTTCAGAAAGAGGCTTCATTAACCAGTAACGAACAGTATGGAGGAAGATCAGGACAGTGCTCACGCAAGGGCTGCAGCAGCCTGGGAGTTGCATAGCAGTGTCCCACTTCATGTCCCTGCTTTTCTTGCCTCCATTTTTGCAGGTCCATCACCTGGCTGCTGCAAATTCCAACGTCAAGACGCATTATAGTAGGACTCACATTCCCCAATTTAAATGCCAGAAAATAACTGGTGATTTTGGCTCCTGATACTCTGGGCTCAGCTTGAGGTACCTTAAAGAGACCTGATTTCCAAAAAGTGTTAACATTTATAGGGTGTCTCAAATCTAATATTTTAATGCAAGTGCAAACAAAATCTTTCTATTTTGAACATTTTGTCCTAAGTGTTTGAGGCTGAATGTCTTCCGTTTTTACTTCTACGAAAACACCTGAAAAATGTATGACCACTCGTGGCTGCAGTGGCCTGCTGTGGACTCAGATGTTTCCCCAGCTTATTTTTAAAACAGGTCAGATTTTTTCTTGCTGTAACTTTCAAAGAAACTTAGAGCGACTGGTGATAAGATATTCAATTTTTGTTTACTTTTAAATGGGTGCAACTATTGAAGAGTATATTGTTCACAGTTGCCAATAGCAATACAGGAAAGGAAAGCAGAGTGTCATTCTCCATAAATGCACGTTGAAGTGAAAAATAAACTTTCAGTGATACAGATCATAAAAATTCAAGACAAAAGACTGCCATTGAAAAAAGTTGTCTGTTAAATTAAGATGCTACTAGGTCTCATTGTGACTCTGTGGGTAGCATGTCTGTCTCACAGCCAACTACTTGTGGGTTCAAGTCCCATACAGGGACCTTGGCTCCTGTCCAGTGTACTGCAGTAATAAGCAGCGTGTGGCACTCTTAGAGGTGTCATCCTTCAGAGGAAATGTTAAACCTACTGTCCTTCTGCCGGCTCTACAGTTGGAAATTAAAGATCCCCCCAGTACCCTTTGAATGCAGTGAGTAATAACCTTGGGGCACTGGCCAAGATTCCCTCTCTCAATAAAAGAATTTGTAATGGACAGGGCATATTTCACAGAATAGAAGCAGTCATACAAACCAATGGAAAAGCCTCATTAAAAGTGTCATGATTCCTTTACATATTTTTTAACATAGCAAGTCGCCTATTTGATTAAGTTACAATAGCATTTTTAAGCAGCTGCCATCAATTACCCATACAGGGATATTCAAAAGTACAAAGAACAACTTCCGTTACACATCTTTGGGAAACAGCTAACTCCCATAGACACATGTGAAAAACTCAGCCCAGGTTCAGGAAAGGTCCATGAAAAATGTCTAAGATGACCACATTTCAGAACAAACCTTCAGTGCAGAGCACCACAGCAGCATTCACGGCTTGGTAAGTGTGAAGGTGCTGAGGAGTCTGTCAGGAGCTTCATGTGCTGCTCCACTCTGTTAAGTACCAAGACCTGATACACTCATTTTTCTAAATGTATTCTTGCACTGCAGATTGTTAAGCTGGCCAGCTGGTATTTGCATGCCACTAAATCTGCTTTTGAGACATTTTCCACTTAGAAGGAATCATAGCAAAGTTATTTAATGGCAATGGGCAAATACCCTGCCAGTATCATATGCATATAATTATGGAAGAGATTTTTAGCACCCCTCATGTGGGTCAAGTGAAGCAAGACACAATGTGCTTTGAGCTAAATCCTCCTTCTCCCACTGGCCCTGGAAAGTTAACCTGAAATACTGTGGTTTACTGTGCCAGGAGACTGTAAATCATTTGGGAAGAGCTGGAACAGCATCTCATCACCTGCCCACCCGTCCTGTCTCCCAGCTGAATGCCTCTCTGCAGCTCCACTGCGAGCAGGAGCTTCCTCTGCACTTGCAATGTGCCACCCAGCTGACACCCAGGTGGGCAGAGCAGCAAAGAGATGTAGGACCTCAATCTCAAGGGAAGATTTCCTGTCACCAATCCCTAGGAGAGCCATGAGCCAATCATATTAAAGGGTAAAAGCTTTCACCTGCTTCTCTTTTCCCTGTTTTCTAACTGTAATAGGCTCCTGGCTCTTTGTAACAACTTGGCGATGCTACTCTTTGTGAGTCACATTCCCTAACCTGGGCAACAAAAAATAGCAGTCTGTTTCTCAGTCACACGAAACTCTCACAGTGGACAGGGAGAAAGTGCTAGATAGCAATTCATCTCCTGAAGGGTACACCTAAGAGAGGTCAGAGGAATTTGTTCTCTTGACTGCTGAGGAATCAGGAGTGCTTCCTGTAGACTTGGACCTCAGATGAAGGAATCCAACCCTTACATACCTAAATCCTCCCTATTTCAAGTGACGAGATGCTGCCTATGCCGTGGGAGGAAGGTCATGGCTGCCAGAACACAACAGCCTGCAATGCTCCACTTGAATCCCCTTTGTGGACTTCACAATTAATGTCTTTTACCACTTTTTCTGTATAAAAAAAGAATGTACCGTGAGGCCCCCAAAGCCCGTGTATGTTATAAAGAAACTGATGCTTGCCTGTAGTGCCAGAATCCTCTAATTTTGTTTAAATTTTTGTGGCATGTTTCCTTCAAGCAGACAACAAATAGAGCTCTCCTGACGGTGTCTGGGCACAGCAGCAGTCCTACGTAGTACCGGTTAGGTGTGTGCCAAAGATTTCCCGTCACTGCCCACTCACTCTCATTACTTTATTTTTGAAGCAGTTTTATGGGATGGATTGTTGTGGGTTTTTGTGCCTGAAGAAGTTTTCCCTCTCTCTGCACTCCAGTCTCTGAAGAGAATGAGTGGTAGGAGCAGAAAATGGCTTCTATCTCCCTTATACCTTTCTCATTTCAGTTCTGCTGTTCATTTCTCATACTCCCAGTCTCAAGTGCTCTTCTGAACTCCTCACTTTGGTGGCCTCCTTTCTTAATTTAATCTGGACAAAGCACTGAGTTAATTTCAAGGCATAAAGCTTGATTTGCTGTGTGCTCTTGGCAAATGTGACTGAGCTCCCTCCCTCCTTTTAATCAGCTATCAAATCATTTTTTTAAAAAAACTGCAGGAATTACGTCACCAAAACAAGTAGTCTCTCATGTTTTATTGAGAACAAATCCATCCTCCTCTGACTTGCTGCGTAATTTAATTATTAAAGCCTGATATTGTTTTAGTTTCCATGTAAGGCAACCCCATAAGAGCAATTATATCCTTTCGAAGGCAAGGTTACTACTGCTAGAACCGGTACTCAGAGGACCTGGTGCTGTGCTGCATATGGTAATACTACTACTTCCTACCACTCCCATTGCAACATTCATCTGCCTACCCAGCCAACAACAGCACTCTGCCAGCACCCTCCCCGCAACTCTGCACTGAGCTAGCGTGTGGAGGATCTGGTATCAATTAGTTAATAATATAGCAATGGTTTGAAGATGTAAAGCAGCTGCTCAAAGCTAAGTCTTATTATTATGTTAACTAAATATTTTTTCTTTTTCCTTTTGCACCTTTTTTCCCTTCAGAAAACATTATTGTATTATTAATTGCATTCAGCACCTCCTAGTCCTGACATTTAAATGTCTGAAATGTTTTGGTTTAATTACACTGTTTAGTATCACAATACCTAACATGCCACCCTCTGTATGAAAATTTGCGTACCTAAATTTTATTTTAAGAACCTTAACTATTTCTATGAGCTGCTTTCAAAAATGCAAGAAAATCATGTGGTATAACCTCTTATTCATCTGGCTGGAGCAGCTTTCCAGGTTAAATAATTTAAGAAGCTTGGAAAAAACTTTTAGTTACTAGATAGAATTTCATTTCCAAACTCTGCTTTTCCTGGTTCCCTCTAATTTCCCCTCACTACCCCAGGAATATGTGATACTTCTGGTGGGCCTCTGTGAACCTCATGAGGTTCAACACGGCCAAGTGCAAGGTCCTACACCTGGGTCGGGGTAATCCCCGCTATCAATACAGGCTGGGGGATGAAAGGATCGAGAGCAGCTCTGCTGAGAGGGACTTGGGGGTACTTATAGACGAAAGGCTGGACACGAGCCGGCAATGTGCGCTGGCAGCCCAGAGGGCCAACCATGTCCTGGGCTGCATCAAGAGAAGCATGGCCAGCAGGTCGAGAGAGGTGATTCTGCCCCTCTACTCTGCTCTGGTGAGACCTCACCTGGAGTACTGGCTTCAGCTCTGGAGCCCTCAGCACAAGAAGGACATGGAACTGTTGGAGCGGGTCCAAAGGAGGTCTACAAAAATGATCCGAGGGCTGGAGCAGCTCTCCTATGAAGGACAGGCTGAGAGAGTTGGGCTTGTTCAGCCTGGAGAAGGCTGTGGGGAGACCTGATTGCAGCCTTTCGGTACTTAAAGGGAGCCTATAGGAAAGATGGGGACAATCTTTTTAGTAGAGACAACAGTGACAGGACGAGGGGTAATGGTTTTAAACTAAAACATGGTAGGTTTAGGCTAGATATAAGGAAGAAATTCTTTTCAATGAGGGTTGTGAAACACTGGAACGGGTTGCCCAGAGAGGTAGTGGAGGCCCCATCCCTGGAAACATTCAAGACCAGGTCGGACAGGGCTCTGAGCAACCTGATCTAGTTAGTGGTGTCCCTGCCCGCTGCCGGGGTGTCGGACCAGATGACCTCTAGCGGTCCCTTCCAACCCAAAACTTTCTATGATTCTATTATTCTATGACTGGGAAAAATCCTGCCTGAGTCACAAGCTTTGAGGATCTGATTGGGATTCAAATTGGGCTGCTAGGTACAGTTAGAAATCCCGTATTTCAAGAAACACAGGTAGCGGAAAATCTGAGAGACAAAATAGCAGAATTCAGTAAGACGGTTCCAAATGTTGTTGGTCAGAAGAATGATGTATCTTTGTGTTCCCCTTAATACACTGTGTAAATCGCTCAAATGCAAACACATTTTATCTGACGCATGCAGACAGAACAAGATCTAACTGCAGCATGCTGAGAAAAATGGGGCCCTGCTCACTGATGAAGATTGTGTAGGTGTTGCACTGCACATAGATAACAAATTGCAATTATTCTAAAGCATGAATTAGAACAACTGTACCATCGTACTTCAGATGTTGATTTCTGCTCTTTTTGCAGGACTGGAAGATGCAACTGAAACAATTTGAAATTGGAGATACTGTCCTACTCCAACAATAGGGCCTTGTTTAAAGGTTAAGATGACCTGAAACACGGTCTTTTCTTCAATTTAGTTTAAATTCCAATATGCCTCACTAAAGAAACATAAAAAGATCAGTCTCATAAACTTCACAGCCTTTCTAGACTGAATATATCAAAATTCTTCTAGTGTTATAAATCATTAGATACCTTCAAGCCTGTCAGAAACACACCATTTATGTAACAACAAGGCAGCTCCTTCTGGAACAACTAATTAGATGTCAATTTTACATACTTGCCTTGTCCCGTCTGCAGCTATTAGGACACGTCATGCATTTGCAGTCAGTGTGAGGGCACTGGAGTTAGCTTCCTGGAATTCCATCAGGATAAAAATAAAGTTGTTCTTAGTAAGTGACACATCATTCAGTATGGCTTGTTCCATACACTCTGTGAGAGGAAAATCATGCATGCTTTCTCACTTGGGGCTATGTTTTGCCATGTGGAACTATTTTAGAGCTCAGTGTTATTGATAGGGACTGCAGCTAATCCCCTTCTCAGGTACCAATACCAAAAGAGCATGACTAATGTACAAATCGTACACAAACACTGTGAGCTAGCTTGTGCAGAAAACGAGGATCTTCACAAGCCTCTCTGCCACAAACAGAGGACGCTGTTCTGCTCTGCCATACCTGGGGGCAGCTGAACAGGAAGCACAAAGTGAAGCTCTCTGCCTCTGTGCACAACCCAGGGGGTCCAAATAGTCCCATCAGGAAGCACAGGCTTGGCCCTGAGCTCCAATCCTGGCAAAGGCAGCACTTTCTGCCTTCATTGCCAGCGTGGCAAAGAAATGCAGAAACATTCAGGGTAACTTTCTGGGGAACAGAGCTTCTCCTGAGCAACCAGGCAGCAATGTCTGGTGATGTGGTCTAGCCAATGGCTACTAAGAAGCCATTGCTGGAGCTTATGTCTGAAATGAGTCTCTAGCATAGCAACCAGCAAGGCAGCACGAGCCAGCAATGTGCTCTTGCAGCAAAGAAGGTTAATGGCACCCTGGGCTGCATTAGACAAGTATGGCCAGCAGGTTGAGGAACGTGATCCTTCCTCCTTGTACAATACTGATGAGGCCATATCTGGAGTATTGTGTCCAGTTCTGGGCTCCCCAGTACAAGAGAGACATAGACATATTGGATAGAAAGAAGAGCCACTAAGGTGGTTAAGGGACTGTAACTTTGTCTTTGCTGCACTCTCCCTTCAGGTATTCATATACATTAATAAGATCCCCCCTGGAGCCTTGTCTTCTCCAGGCTAAACAGTCTCAGCTCCCTCAGCTTTTCCTTGTAGGGGCAGAGAGAAGCTCTTTTCAGTGGTACTCAGTGACAGGACCAGAGGCAAAAGGTACCAACTGAAACACAGGAGGTTTCCTCTGAACATTAGGGAACACTTTTTCACTGTGAGGGTGACCGAGTGCTGGCACCAGTTGCCCAGGGAGGTGGTGGAGTCTCCATCCTTGGAGACATTAAAAAGCCATCTGGACGTAGTCCTGGGCAACTGGCTATGTGTTGCCCTGCTCGAGCAGGGGAGAGAGGGTGTGGACTAGATGACTTCCAGAGGTGCCTTCCTACTTCACCCCTTCTTTGATACCAACCATTAAAGTATAGCACTAACAATGGAAAAAGAGGCAGAGCTGCCCAGGTTCCTTACATTGCTAATATGAAACTGAGTAAAAGCAGCTAAGTTTGCACACGCAAAGGATGTTAGTTAACAGACAGATAAAGCCAGAATCACACTGAGATTTATCTAGTAGCATACAGGATCCTGCATCCTTTATTATCTTGTTTGTGCCTGTCTCAGTATTCCCTTTAGGACTTCTTCCTCTTCCCCGGGGCTCCTTGCAGCTGCTAAGGGTTCTACAGATCCTTCTCAGGTCCTTTCCAGTCAGTGCCACCACACCTTGTCATGAACCTGCCACTCTTCTTCAGTGTCAACAGCAAGAGCTGCAGCCAGTAGAATTCATGGATGTCTGACCTCTCATCCAGTCTGTGTGCCAATTCTGCTTCACGCTCATTCTCCAGTCTGTGCTGGGACTTCAAAGCCACAGTGTGATACACTGCATTGGTTTTGCCTCCAGAGACTATAAGAATATTTGCTTTCTGTGGGAATATATTTTTTACTGTGGCAGAAAATCAGACATGGGCATATATAAATAAAAAGAGCTCAGGAAGAACAACTGGGACAGCAGACTGCCCAACAGAGACATATCCTGGCCTATTTCCACTCTTTTGCTTCTTGAAACTCATCCCTAGAGCCATAAACAAAGTGAAGAACAAGAGCATCAACGTTTTTCAAGGAACTCTCATCCTGCATCTGATAGTAATTGCTACGTGCCTTTGCCTGCAACCTTATTTTGTGCAGAACCTTCATTTGCCCTTAGACTTCAAACACTCCCCAACTTTGAAGAAGTTTGAATACAGATCTGGTCTTTGCAGCTGAAGCACACCTCCAGCATAATGATGAAACAAAAAAAAAAAGGAATGTATTGAAGCAGAACACAGATAAACTTCTTCCAGAAATCACTCTAATCAAGGAGCTGCTTGCAGCATGAGGTCATGTCAAAATGTTCCCCAAGATGGTGAATATGATTCTGAGGTAAGTTTATGAAAAGACTAACTCTATTAAGCTCATAACATTACTAGATCTCTACATTGGCCTCTTAAGGCAGGCAGGAGTGTGTTAAGATGTTGGTTTGTTCCATAGACATTGTTTGAGGGTTATACTCTTATACAGATATTTCTGCCTAACCAGACCCTAAATGGGAAAGCAAATTGTAACGAGTTATATCTGCAAGAGGCAGATCTGCAGTGCAATTTTTTTTCTAGTAAAGTAAATTAGCTATACACTTTGACTTCATCAGCAGCCCAAACAAATTTCAATATACTGCTTGGTAGCTTTAAAAGGAGTATATCTGGCATTTGAACACATGAGATGGTGTAAGAATGTTACTGTGTTGTTGCTGACTTCTTAACCATAGGTTAGAAATCCAGTGGTTTAGGCAATGCACAAATATATAACAAGGAGGATGGCACAGCACAAAGACCAATAGTATTTTTTTACTTGAAGATACATGATACAGAGATGCATGATACATCAATAGTCTTCTCCACTGTGATCTATAAGTTTTAACCTTAGTTGCTAAGGCTGTGATATTTGGCTGTAAAAGGTCAGAGGTGTCCTTGAGACATGGATCTGAAATATATATGGGACAAGAAGCTCAACAGAAGAGAAAGGGGACCCTTCTGAGGTTGAATTGCAAGAGTTTTCTTCTTACAATAGGATTTCTTAAAGAGTATATTATTTTTAACATGACTGTGGCACAACAGCAGAAGCAATGGGACTAATTATAATAGCAATAACCAAGATAACAGTAAAATGAGAACAATGCAGAAAAGATAAAGAAGAAATTCTTGTTCAGCAAACAGGTTTATTTTAATAGTGGCTTGTTTAAACTGTTGGGCAATGAGAGGTGATTACTAGTGTACTTCAAATGTTTCCTGTTGTAATATTTGTTTAACAATGTAAAGTTTCTAGAATTACAGAAGAAGAATTATTTTGTGAAAAAAATTAATTTCTATAGGCTTATCCATGCCTTTACACTTGCCAGGTCTTCTCACCAGCTTGTGTCCTCCCTCAGCCGGAAAAGCAAGAATTCTGGGTATGCATCAAAGTTCATAGTGTTTTCCTTCATGTACCTGGTGTTCAGCGCGAGGTGTTTACTAACGTTATGTTCTTTGACGTAAAAAATGCTAGATTGGACTGGCTAGCAGAAAAGGAGCAGAAAATTAGACAAAAAATGTCAAGTCAACTTCAAGGAAACTAAAATATGATCATTACTGATGGATTATGGGAATATTATTTAACTTTATTTTGTTTATGATGGAGTGATCCTTTCTGGTAGAAAATGAAGAGAATACAAAGCAATATACAACTCCAAGTTGAAGTAGCAAGGAAATTTCAGGGGACAGATGCTGCACTACTTTTGCTAGCTCATCATATCAGCAGAGGGTATGTCACCACCTTTGGTGATGTTAAGTAGACTGAGGGGGGGAATACAAATTCATTTCTTACTCTGTCATTATTTCATATTCAAAGTAAAGTCTCCCTCAAAGTTTAAGGCCTTCTGTGGAGGTAACAGTTATTATTTCTATAAAGTTTCAGGGAATAGTTTTGTATTTATCAGATGTAATTTAATTAGTGATCACTCAGAATTAGTCATGTGTCTGACTGAACGGAGTGTACAATTTTTATCCTTCTAACACTCCCAGAATAACCTTGTCTATAACCAGGCGAGGCAGGTAGGTGCTGTCATTATGCTTTCAGAAGACAACACTATCATATTTACTCTCATCTCTTACTCCTCCTTTGATAGCTTTTATGATTGCTCTCTGACTTTTGGCCTGCAGCCATTTCCCATCCTAAAGGGAATGACAATCAGAGATAGCAAGAAAGAGGAAAAGATGACAGGAAGAAAACAGTCAAGCACAACAGGAAGAAACTCTGGAAGGTAAGAGTGAAGGTTTAAAAGAGAAATTTAGAATATAGCCAAGAAAAATAAAATACCTAAGACACATTTGTTTGAAGATAAATGTGAAATCTTCACTTTAAAGACATTTAACAAGTGCAGGGAGACAGTGGCAGAGAAAGAAGAAAGGGGAAGGATAGCAATGGAGAAATTGTGTTACATTGTCACAGGCTTTTCTCACAGCACACTTTGAATCCACACTTTAAGGGTGGCTGGTTGCAATTCGTAAAATAAATACTGAAAGAAGTGCCCATTTCTGAGTGGAGAGAGCAAGAAAGTCTCGCAGTACAAAGTCTCTTAGGAGACATAGCTCAGTCACAGTATGTTTGATGAAAATATAAAGGGGTATTTGACAGAAATTTTCAAACAGGAAAACAAATTCATTGAAAACTTTTTTTTCCTTAAAATGTTTATACCAGTTAAAAAGTATGGAATTTCTAGTGAAAATCAGAAAGTACCACCTGCTCTAAGTCGAGCATCCCATAACCTGAAGGAGTGCCTGGCCTTCCGTTTATGTCATGCTGGGATGGGTGAGGAGCTTCTTTTGCACTGCATTTTTAGTAACCTCTAGGCTCATCTGATTTTGAACAGCAACAATTTCAAAATTACGAAAGCTTTTACAAGACATGAAAAATGTTTCCTGTCCAGCTCTCATATGAAGACTCTTATATCACCGAATAAAATGATCTATAATGGTTAAAATAGCTTTGTTAGTTAGGTTTATTATTGTGTAAATTGCAGAAAAGACATGGGACTCAAACATGCAAAGGTGGCAATTCCATTACCTACTTTCCAGCACAACATATGTTTTCAATTTAAGGAAATTTTACCATTTCCCAACTGCAAATTGGATGACATACAACAAAAACTGTGTTTTAACAGCTTTAGCATTTCATAGACATTACAGCCATGCACCAATCCTTTATCTTAGGAAAAAGAATTACAAAGAGCTAGCTATAAAAACACCTAATCACCAGCAGCCAGCTGGAAGTTGTACGGCCTACTGCACAGCACACTAGATGAAGACACAAAACACATGGACTCTTGTCCTTGAAGAAAGATGATTTGCCCCCTTTCTTTCCATGTCTATATAACGGGGTAATAATAATTATCTGCTGTGTAATTGAGTGCTTTGGAATCAAGAGCTAGGTGTTTTCTGCAAAGTGAAGATCACTTGATATTGCTAACAGCATGAGGATTGACAATGCAACTTAACAAATGCAGTAGAAAATATATAAGCAAGCTTCAGTGAATCAGCTGAAAATACCAAGACTGTACAATGTAACCACGTAAATGCAGTGACATTTTCCAATTTTAGGGTCCTACTTCCATTAGACTTTTAGTTCAAATAAAGCATGAAGATAGCCTTGTTCATAGTAAAAATGTTCCAATATAGAGACGTTAGTTACAAAAACAGGGACATCTTCCTTAGCCAGAGCATGTTTTGCAGGCTCCATTAGTATCAAGCCCAACATTTTGATGTAGTTTGGAGCTCATCTCTAGTCAACTGGCAGAATATGAAGTATAATGGCAAAATGATACCAATAAAAGAATGACAAAACCTCAAAATTTTATTTTGTAGTGCATAAATAAACACCAGATTAAAATACTTATTGTGGAAGTCTGGAAAAATCACTCCTTTATTCCAGATCATCGATAAAATCTTGGCTCTGCTGAAGTCTGTTGGAGTTTTGCCATTGATTTGGCAGGGTACGAGTTTCAGAATGGACTTTGAAACAATCGGATTAGAAACAGCTACTTTTCTGATTTCCCATGTTTCACAGTGCAAGCTGAGAAAGGATATTTTGAATACTGAAGTCATTTAAGCCAGCCAAGAAGGATGCAGTCAGTAAACCTGTTGCTTTACTAAAAGATTGACTGTCTGGAAAATGCTACAAAACTGGACACTTACTATTTTTGCATTAGTTCTCAGAGATCTAAGGCACAATCTGTGGTATGAATCAAAGGTGTATATGTGCACACTATACTCAGTGTGGTACCAGTTTTCTGTTTATCACGTGCACAAGAACTCTTATATGCAGCTCCATTGATACTGCAGAATTTCATGTGGCTTAAATTAACTGTGAGCTGAAAATTGCACAGAAAAGAGAAGGGAAACACAGAAAATATATGGGAGTGGTTTCTCTAATTAATGTCTGAGAATATTCTTTAACATTTTCATTCATGCATCTGTCATATATTTTTCTTAGTACTATAGACCTCAGTAATACTTCTGTTGTGATACCACTGATGAAAGGAATTGACGTTTTTCACTTTTGTAAATTCTTTTTTCTATTTTCACTTTTCCTAAGACCAACAAATGTTCTCTTTTCCAGAAGTTCAAACCCCAGTATTACCAGTTACTTGTTCAAAAGACCTTGTTTTTCTTTTTGCTGTCTCCCAAGACTACCGTCAGTGATCTTCCCATTTTCTCTAGGGCACCTCTTGTTCGTCTTCTTCTGCACTCCCACAATCAAATCAATGTTTATTTCCCATTCAGGAAATGTCCCCTTCTCCTTTAGTCAAGGCCTGCCCCAAGGACAGTGATTGGGACAGTAGCGTCTATTGTTTCAGCTGTCTTGTTCCAGGGGAGGAGCTGAATTGCTTCTGTCACCTGAATGACAGAGTTTGCATACTCATCGTTGTGGTCCATGTCTGTCCAGGGATCAAAAGCACTTCTGCTTCACTTAACCATAGTCTGCTGCCCTCTACCACATTACTATTTAACCCCATGGGCTGATGTCAGCCTCCATGCACACATTCTTATTCTGACAACAATTAGGAGCTATATGATGCTACCAAGAGTTTTTTTTGAGAGGCCAGCAACAGGCGTACAGAATTACTACAACTTAGATAAACTCTATCCAGTAAATTGGAAAAAACTCAAAAGATCTGTGAATTTTTATTTTACATGCAGGCACATGTATACAAACATTTATTCACAAAAAAAAGCCCATGGAAAAAATTGTAATGATCTTTGCAATCATATATCCTTTCATAAATCAGTTTTTCTGCAACTGCAGCCACTGTTGCATGAGTACACTGTTGCACTGAACGTTTTTTTCTAGGCACCCCAAACTATTTAGAATAATGGTTTACCTGTTTGCCCAGTTTTCTCCTTCAGAAGGGCTGATTGGGATAATTGATTGTGGGGGCTGATGAAGGGGGCGGGAAGATGAGGTCAGTTAATTGCTGTCTGGGGAAGAGGATGTAGGAGGTCTCTTTTGTTCCAGGCTGAGGGCCCACTTATAATAAATGACATACAACAGAGATGCTCAGAAGACACTCTTTTAAGACCCTTCCCACAAGGGTATGACAGATGTTCTCTGTGATTTATGAGTCTGGGTTTTGGGGTCTAACACTGTAAAATGTCTGTGCAACCTGGGCTAGGCATCACAAATAAGTGCAAAGAAATTTATCACGACTGAATGCATTATAGCTTACTGTGTATTAACAGAATGAAACAGCAAGCACCCAAACTGAGTAAAATACCTTTCAGTTCTCCTTTTGCATAACTGAAATGTGTGCAGACCTCACACACTTTGAGAATTTCCACAGCTAATGCTTTCTGGAAGAAAACAGCCCTCATCCTGAACGCTGTTGTCCCATGGGTTCCCTGCCTTTAGATTATGGGAGATCTCACATCTGTTCTCAGACTTGCCAACTCTAATAAAATGTATTTATTTCAAGCTTCACTGATGACTAAAGAAAAAACCCTAATAACTATTGAAATGGAAATCAACAACTGTTCCAGGCCACAGTAAATGGATTTGAGGACTTAGTAACCTGCCACCCCTGAAAATGTCTTCTACATAATGCCAGACAAAATGAGCACATTTGGGAGCATTTGGTCAGCTATCATGGACGCGTACTCCATTACTGAACAAAGTTTCTTTCTCATTTCTTCCTTTTTCCTTAACCTCTCTAGAGTAAGAAAAATACAGGAGCCCTAGTACAATCTTTTCTATCTTCCCTCTTCCTCTCCCTCTAGCAAATGTCTTTGATGCAGCTGTGATTTACGGTGTTGAGGACATCAAATCATCTGTACTCCACACACTGTTGTTTTGAGTGAGGACAAGGAGTTGTAAAATAGCATAGTCCTAGAGCAAACAGTCCTGCTTGACAAAGCCATGACCAAAATAACCTGCTATACCTTTGGTATTGAAACATGTATGCATTTTCTTTTCCAACCCTTAATGAAAGTTTGAAGAATAAAATCAAGACTAATTTGCTTTGAAATTTGACTGGGAGAACATTTAACATGTTTTCACTTATGTTCAGATGCCATGGCTAGAAAATGGTATTTGTAACAGTATTCATACGCCATACCTCCCACTTCCCTGCCAAAAGTCTCTTGTTGTAAAGGTTTTTATATGGGAAATATCTCAGTTTATCTATAACACCAAGGAAAAAATATATTTTTAGATCTATTTTCCCCCCTCCCCCATCTCCCTTCTCACATTCATAATTAGCCAGCAATCAGGTATAATAACTAGACATGTAAATGCCTTTAGTGTTGTGCAGGTGCAAAAAAAACCAGGGTTACACACAAAATCAAGCCCTAGGCATTAGTCTTTCAATATAGGACATAAAGGCTGCCTTCCTCCTCTCCTCCAAACTGATTCCTCAGATACAGATACTTCTTTCACATATAAAATCTAATAATGTAATCATATTCCAAACCCAATGCTATATAATGCAAAAACAATGTTCTGTGGGCAACTATTACGAGTCAGTTTTGGTATCACTTTTGGTAATCTGGAGATAACAATACAGCAAAAAGAAAATTAACTCTGGAAGATGAAGCTATTACCAGGAGAGGAGCAGAAAAATGGAGGTTTACTTTGAGAAAAACTTGGGTATCAGATCCTTTTCTGACTTGGAGGCACTAAACTAATTTTTCACTTATAGGAAAAGAAAAAGATATAGTTTTGGGAATAACATCTGTGTGTATGAGAACATGGATAAGAAGAGAAATTGGGAACAATCTATAGGGGTTGCTTGTTTTCTCACATTTAGTGTACAGGTTACTTACCTGTGTCTTCCACTAAAGCATTTTGGACTTACAAGATACAAAAATCTTCTTCTCCTGGGCACGCACTGTTATCTAAAGGTGGTGAATAATGATTCGGAAGCATCTTCCTTCCCACATTGTCTGTCAATATTTAAAACTAAAATCTTGGGTGGAACAAATGTTTCAAGGTACACAGACAGACATTCCCCAAGGCAATGAGTTGTGAGGACAGGGGCAGTAATGTGGCCTGTGTGAAAATCAACATGACACTGCAGCTGACAGTGGGTAGGGTTGCTAGTTTATGAGGGATAGTAGTTAAGAGATTATTGAGGTGGCTGGGTAGCTGGGTTAAAATGTTTGCCAGCACGGAAAAACAACCACCCCAAAATCATCCTTACGGCCATAAAATAAATGGAAAATACAAGCACTGTGAGTAGATTTGGGTTTACGGTCAGAAAGGTCATTATTTTTCCCTTCATGGTCACACATCATTAATTTGAAGTTTCTGAGAATCTGTGGAGGGTCCTCACAATCAAGGTAAGAGCCATTTACAGAGACAGAAGACGAATTAGTATCGCACAAAGAATTATCTTATCTGATAGTTTTAAGACTCTAGCAGCTGAAATTCCCACCTTGGTGCAGACGCATTTGTGTGGACTGGAAGCAAGCTCTGACTTGCTCAGTGCCAAGTTAAAGAAGTGCAGGAAGGCCAGATCTCACAGAGATCTCTGTGAGATCTGGCATGCCCATATTTAATAATGTGTTTAGATGGCAGCGATTGCAGTCTGTCCTCTGTTACACTCCGCTCCAGCTGCAGAGCCAGAGCAGTTCCAGAAGCAAAAGGGAGCACTGACTACTCGACAAGAAAGTAAACATTGAAAACATGCCTTTGCCTGCAGTATAATCTAACCCGGCTGGTATTGAGACAGATGAAGAGGGTTTACACAGTGCGTTCGCCTGGCTCTGCTGGGCTCCGCGGCAGGCAGAGGGTGACGCACGGCAGCAGGCAGTGCAGAGCCCTGCTCCCAGCCTAGGGAGGTCTGACGGAGGGGCAGAGAGGGGCCCAGAGCTTTCTGTGCCTTGGAAAGTTTGTGTTACAATCTTTAAGTTCTCAGGCTGACTCTTGTTTGTCTCCAAGTCAAACTGTCTCAACATATGAGAATTCAGCGCAGCATTAAGCTGCAAATCCTAAGCCTGGAAGGGTATTTCTGTGGCAAGCTGAAGTTTCTGCCCTGCCTTCCCATAAAATGCCAGCTTTTCATTTTGCAGCCCTTTCCTTAACATCCTTCTAACTTAATTATCAGGCTGCCTTTGGAGCAAAGTGCCCCAATGTCATGTGCCAGGAGCTACACCCCTCACACGGAGACCCAGCACGCAAGTGCTTTGGAGTTAAAGAACTCTGCAAGAAGCCTAAGAAACTACACCCTTGAAATGACAGCACACGCTGCTGCAGACATTCAGAGTCTATTCTCTGCACAAAACTGAAATACAATGTTTGTACTCCTGAGCCTGGCAGCTTGGAGGCACTGCCAGGCTCTGTGGAAGAGCACTCTGCAAACACCTCTGTAAGTCGCCGCTGCTTCCCCTGCGCTCCTTGCCCTGCCTTGTGTGCACAATCTATACTTTCTTCCCTCTGCCACTGATGAGGCTCTCGCTCTCTGAGAGCCAAAAAGCCACCCACTGCGGCTTTCTCCATTAGGCCATAAATGCTCTTGAGCTGCTGGAATCTGTTTTGTAAATAGACAATTAAAATGAAGAAGAAGAAAATAATCTCTGCTCAGCTTTGCATAGACAGAGCCCAAAGACAGCTGTCTTGGGGGGCTCAATCCTGTACATCGTGAGAAGCTTCTGAAAAGTGCTGAGTACCTCCATCTGCAAAGAGCTTAACTGGAGATAAAGGTAGCAAAGCACCTTCAGCACCCGGCTGGATGAAGCCAAATATTATTGGGACTCCCACTGATTTCTGTCATCAAAGCAATTGGCTTTGAGAATAAGTAAGGAAAAAAATCTCCCACTGACACCAGTGGGAATCCTTGGCACATACAGGGAACAAAACATTATGGTTGAAATCTTCTCTGGATATGGGAACAGTCTTCTATTCTGCTTATGCAAATTATATATACAAATTATGCAAATAATTACCAAGTCATTCTGGTAGACTGTATAATAATAACAATAATAATTATTATTGTCATTACTAATGTTGATGTTGTTTGTCACTATTGTTGTTATTCACATTTATTCTGATGTGCCTTGAGGCCGGCCAAGAGTGATGTCCTTTAGTGCCACACGCAGACGAGCAGTTGCTGCCCCAAAGAGTTTACAAACTGAAGAGACTCCTTGAATGCAGAAAGGGAGGGAGGGACAGTGGGAGAGTGCTCGCAGGCAGAGCCAACAACTGGGGACGCCACAGACTCCCACTGGTGCTTGTTCTCGGTCAGCGGAGTTAGGCTAAGAGCGCTGGGAGGGAGCAGGGCAGAGTGCCACAGCAGGACTGGTATGGGCGGACCATGAGGAAGGGGGTCAAGGCCAGCATTTCTGGATTTCCTCTGCATTTTTCTCCCAGGGCCATGCGGGTGTTAGCAGCATCCCAGTGTGTGTGACCCACCCACTACTTGGATCTGGGTGTTTAAGAGGTGTGTGGGAAGAGTCTGCCCCATAAAGCTGCATTTTACCCATTCTTCGACCAGTGCAGAAGTCCCTCAACTGCCAGGTCATTCTCCTTCTTGTATAGATTGGGATTTGGGGCTTTTGCTTCTCTGCCACTAGGTACAACATGCCTGTTTTAGCTTTCACACCTAACTCCAAGAAAACTGCAGTGACATATGGGTTTCTCTTAGCCTGTTGGTTCATACCTGAAGAAAGGAGGGAAAAAAACAAACTCCAACAACTAATGAAAGTGAGAACTGGCCTGAACCTTCTTCATTCTCTCATCAAACTGTTTCCAGGTGTTATGAAGAAAGAGTTGTTGCCAACCACTGTTCCCTTTCCAAAGTGGCTCCACTTCATTTCCCTCCTGTGACCCTTGAGTAACTTCACTGATCACTTCTATAGTCGTAAATAAAACAAGCTGTGGCTGGTTCTCACTGCTTTGTGGCAGGTAGCATGACCCAGATGAAGGCACAAAGCTAAACTCTCTTACCCTGCAAAGCCGGCTGGCCTTGGCCCCGCTGGGTGTCAGGACCCAGCCCTGGCCCACGCCATGCCTGGCAGAGGGAACTGATGTGGGGAGGGTCTGCGCTGCCACAGGACAGTGCCTGCACCCGTGCTTTGGCCTTGATTAGTTTATTAATAGAGCCACTGAAATTGCTAGAACCCTGCTGCTGTTTCTGCTTCCTGCATTTTCAGAGTGTTTGTTCATTGTTACTTGAAATAAATGAAAGAAAAACTCACACAAATTATTTGTTCCCCCCAAAAATGCAAGAAATGGTCTCATTACTCGGGTTATGGAGATAACCGACCAGCCCTCTTGCATTTTGGAACAAGTACATAGAACATCTAATGGCTTTTCAACAACAAGACTTTCAATCACAAGAATGTAAATCCAGACAGACTCCACTAAAGTGAAATCTTTTATTCTTGATTTACTCCCTTATAATTTAAGGCACTGTAGCGCTATTGTGCTGAAAAAATAGAAGAGCTTTTCAAATCTCAGAAATCTGAATTTCTCAAAATGGCATATGTGGCTATGATATCCTGTGTGAAATATGAATTATCAAGAATGTTTCTGCAGAGTTGAGAGATGCCAGAAACCATTTTTTTTGGTCTACATTTTAACAGATATTCCTATCCTGTTTTAACTTTTGTGCAAGTAATAAGGATGGATAAACCTGCTCCCCTTCATTTTTCAGTCTCTGTAGCTTCACTCCTCATTAGCTTGTGTCTTTTCTCTTCTATCCACCTTTCCCACAATCTCTTATTAGTGGAATACAAAGTCATTTATTATCAGCCCAAATCAAACTTTCAAAATGAAAATGTTCAAGTGGGTCCTACATTGTGTGTGGACTAGACTATTCAAAATGTGTAATATATCATCATTTTGGTGCCGAAGAGTATCTAGCATGAGACACTTGTGTAACAGCATTTATCTGGCAAGGTTTCTTATAATCAGAAAACATATAATCTATTTATATGTACTGAGTACAGTACTGTGGGGAGCTCACAATTACATATAGTAACCTCATCATTTGTGAAAGTCTCAGATTTGTTTTGGAGGATTCTGTGCCTGTTGTGCAAGGGATAAGACAGATGAATATGAGGAAATAGTTGAAAGGTTCACCTTCCACTAGAATAAATCTGAATAGCCTTGAGCTGACAGATGTAAAAAGACAATTGTTTAACAACTTCCTTTCCACCAAGAGACAATATTCTAAACCCCTGTAAAATACAATACACCATACAATACAAACACAATGCAAGTATGCTTAGCAAATTAAATAGCTGGGATAAGAATATTTGGATAGCTGGCCTTCTTTTCTTGATTTCTAATTTTCCAGAAATGTTGGCTAGATCTCAGCTTACAAATGTCTTAGTTAATTTAAATCTCCATTCGTACTATCCCTTACTGAGCCTCCTGGTAAGCTGAGTAGGTTTCATAGTTCCACAGAACAGTTTTGCTTAATAGAATAGTATTTAACTTGGCCAGTAAAAGGTCTCTCTGTCAAGCAGAACTTCTCAGATTAAAAATTTAAAATGTGAAGGAAGACTGTGGATAAACACTCCCAAGAATAAAATGAGCAGCGGCACTTCCAGATTGTCAGACCCCCACAAAACAGGGAAATGACCACATTCTGTAAAAGGTACCTTCTACCCATTACCTTGGGTTTCTTCAGTAACTGTTTGTACTCAGTGACAAGGGAAAGAGGCAGAGAAGGACAACAGTACTCAATAGATGCATGATCAAGCTCCCACCATGGTCAGGGAGTGTCTCAGCTTCATGGCTTGTAGCCATTTTCGTCTCCTTCACCACTCCCAGTAGTACTGTTTGGTTGAAATAGAATTGTTTTAGGGATGGGATAGGAAGGAGCATCAGAGCAGGAAATCCATCATGATGTTCCTTTCATTCTAGTCGCACATAAAGAAGGCCAGAGGTAGAAAGGTGTAGCCCTTTCCCTTAGCCCTGATCCACATAGCCTGTGCTTCTGCAGAGGATCTTATTACGGCTGTGCTGAACAGCTTCCCTGGTTGAATCAGGGCAGTCAGTCTGCTATCACTCCGATGAAGAATTCACATCCAGTGCCGACTGCTTCAGGCACTAACTCTACTGTCACCCCAAGGCAACAAATTTCTCCATCCTTGTCCCTTTCTCCATCTCACCAGAATCCAAAGAGCTGGTGAAACAGAGTTCTGTTTACCTATGCCCCACTATGACCACAGAATCATCAAACCTTAGAATCATTAAGGTTGGAAAAGACCTCGAAGATCATCAAGTCCAACTGTCAACCCAGCTCCACCAAACACTATCTACACCAGATGTGCCTCAGAAGAATCTCATTTGCCCACTCAAATGGCTCGATTTCGATAAACCATAAAAAGGAATTGTTTCTATTTATCAAGTCATTGCTATATCTTGAGCTGAGGAATGTCACAGGCCCCATGTAATTATTAGCGTGAAACAGGGCTAATTCTGAAATTGCAAGGAAAAAATTCTCAAGATATTTCTGACTGTATTCTATATTTGTGAAACTTTTGTGATGAGATACTTTATTGACAAAATGGCAGGAAAACTGTGAACAGTACTTGCCATACGGGAACTGTGGCATGTAGATGGTAAGTTCTAAGGTCAATGACGAATCACAATGAATACGTTTGCATATTGTATAGTGGCTGAAAATGAATGTGCTATTGTGAGCATCTCTTCAAGATCCCTGCACTCCAATTGGCTCTGCTTGCTCCATTTCAGTATAGTATCTGGTAACAGAATTATACTGTGAACAATATACACGCTGAAGAATAATAGGCTGAAATTAATTCCCTTGGTGGTGTTTTCACCACACCTTCACCTTCTTGGCAACAGTGAATATCTGTAGCTTATCTTAGACACTACACTAGGGACAGACATTTAAATTTATTTTAAGGAGCTTGAATTAGAAAAAAAAAATCCTTTATTCTTTTATAAGTTGCCTCTCTTCTGCTATTTTCAGCTCTTCAACATTTTTTGAAAAGTGCTCGCATATATTTGAAACAGTAATTCTTTACCCTAAAGCATTTTCTCAAGATTAATAACAGAACCAAGTATCATACCATTTTTCTTGGCAACAATCAGGAGCTCATTTCATCCCCTAAGTTTATCAGTTCAGTGCAATTCAGCAGAATTTTATTTTTGACATGAAGAGCCATACAAAGATTTTCAAACTATAAGAGAGACAGACACCCTCAGGTATCTGTCATAGGTAATCAGAAATCATACTCAGAATGCGTAGCTTTGCGTTGAATGTCCATTTGTCAGGAAAGTCCAGTCTTGGACACAGATCACTGCTTTGTAAATGGATCATCTGTTGTCTAAAATACTGAAGTGGGAATAAATCTTATGACATATCCTGAGCTTTTCTTCTGTTGATTTTCTTTCTTAAACTGGAATAAATTGAGGGATTATATATTGCATTTCATAGCTAGAGAACTTAAAGAAAAAGACTTAGAGATCTAATGAATATAGATGTCTCCTGGGAAAGAAACAAAGAAAAGAAAGCAACAACGAATAAAATAATTGCATAGATAAACAGAAAGACCTGCCTGATCTTACAAAAGGATGACAAAGAAATGAAATAAAACTCACTTATGGGAAGGGTAGCAAAACATCACTGGATTTCACTCGATCACTGGCAGAGCATCATGGCAGAGGCAAGCCTCAGTAGCCCGTCTTGCTATCTTCATGAATCTTCCACAGTGGATAAACCTGAAATGCTCATTTTAGTTCAGGATATATGTGCTGGCTTTAGTAACACTTCCAGTTTTAGGTGTCTTGTACTCTGGATCTTTCTAAGGCAGAAGAAGTATTTTGTAAGGGCCCACTATGCAACACAAAGTAAAATATGACAGCAGCATGAAACACTAGAGAAGCCTGGATTTTGACCATAAGGTAAACATTGGCTTGGTTCTTACCTTTCAGGACAAAGAGCATCTTTCTAGACAGGTACATCTGACAGTTCTTAGTCACTAGCTCTCCCATGCCCACTACAAGGAGGTTCAGTTAATGGTCCTGATAACTGCATGGGTGCAATGCCAACAGCTTTATCAACATGTGAGTGTCCGTGATGAGGATACAACTGACCTTAATTCTACTTTCAGACTCTTCCAGTGACTTGTTGTATGACCTTCAGAAAGGAACTTCTCTGTGCACTGTTATTCCCAATGGGATAAAGAGATAACGATGTCTACCCACCTGGTAATGAGATTTGAGGGCTGCTGATAAAGCGCAGGCCAAATTCTTGGTATTATCAGCACTTATGTGACTTCAGCAGCATCAGTCAGCTAGTATATGCGAGGAGCAGGAGCTGGCATGTGTAGCAGTAATTGGTAGTAAAAGCAGTTGATAAAGAGGGCTGTTTAGTGCAGTATTCTGGGCATTGAATGGTATCACAGAGGGGATTATTTGCACCTTGTGTACCACATTATGTCTCAGATAAAGAGAAGGCAAGCGTTTAACTGTACAAAAATGCTTTCTCTTCATATTTTTGTTTTGTAAGTGAATTTCAGTCTGCTTAATCTGCAGCTGGGTGCTCCCTGCTACCTACTTTGAGTGGGAAGGTGGGCCAGGTGACCTCCAGAGCTCCCTTCCAACTCAAACTGTTCTATGATCCTAATTTGGTGCTGTTGCCTTCATTTCCTCCACCACTTTATTGTTGTTCCTTACAATGCATTACTTTTCTTTGGAATCTGTTGTTCTTTCTCAGATATATTTCCCTAAAATTTTTTACAGCGGTCAACTAGTGGTCAAGAGAAAGTTACGAGCATAGTTACTTTTAATACTAGGACATCCTTGTTAGCAAAATATACCCCAGACATAGGCCTAGGCAAAGGTGTTAGGTGCACCAAACAAAGATCAGGACAGTTTTGACAGTGTAAATGCCAAGGAAAGTTCTTTTCAACTTTTGTTTTCTATTTCTATTCATTCATTACATGTTTTCAGAGCATCCCTCCACCTGCCTCATTATTGCCCATAATCACACTGACTGTTTTCTCTTCAAGGACAGACTCCTATCCAAGTTCATAGATACTTTTTACAAGCTTTGGCTTGCTCATTATAAAAATTCAGAAACACTCACTTGCCAGAAAGTGGGAAGCTCCACCTCACTCTGTCTGACCCCAGTATTCAGCTGTCTTTGTAAACATTTTGAATGTTGGCATTAGATCTGAGAGCATAATTGCTGTGTTATTTAAGAGTGTAAACTATGGATCATAACAGGTGTAATCTTTACTTTTACCTAAATATTGTGGTGATTCCAGGAGGAGAGGCCTTTCTCTAGAAGTCAGCCAACTGGTCTTTCATTGCAAAAGTGTGTTGAACTGGTGTAATATTTTAAAATAAAGTATCAAAGAGAGTTTGCTTATGTGGAAAATAATTCTAAGGAAATTGAATAGGACATTGCTACTGCAGTCCACATGGCATGACTTGTACAGTTCCCAACTCTTTACAGAAGTCTGTGAAATCTTTCATTTTATTCAATTTTTATTGTTTGCGGGGTCCTCTTGTACACAGATGTTCTTCTTTTGGGTGATGGACAAAAAACTAAGAAGTGTTCTGATATGTTTCTATGTTTTATTTTTATTACATATAGTAGAATTATTGAAATATGAAACAGAAGTAAAAAGGAAGGTGTTTTACACCAAAGAAATTAGCTGTGCATTCGGGTAACTGACTGGGCTTTTTTTCCTTTTTCCTTTGTTTTTAACACAGATTTAATCCTGCCTACCCAGAGAGAAGGAAAAGAGAAAAATGGTGACACAAGCTTATGTAAAGAACAGTTTGCCTAGCATTATTGTTTGCACCCATGGAAGTGTGAAGGATTTGGTGCACTGGCTTCAAGTTGTCACCATGACAGCATGGAGGGACAGGCTGCAGCTCCTCATTATGCAGGCTGAACAGCTTCAGCCATATCCACTCCCCAACAGGGATTCCATAAATAGAACTAGCATTTCAAAAACAAATACAGCAAAGAATTGGAAGAGGTATTTGTCACCTGTCTAGAAGTTCAATTAGGCACAAGTCAGATAAAGTCACTATCCATCTAGAGATTTGGAAACACAACCAACCAAACGTCTTGTAACTGTTTTATTTTAATGACTCAAAACCCTTAAAAGGAGTGCAGTGGCCCATCAGACAGTGGACAGCATATACATTTTAGCAAATAGAACTGGTAGCAATGCACTCATTCTCAGGATATTTGGCACCAGATACAAAAATTAATGGCTCTACACTCTGCCTCAGTTCTAGTATTAAGACATGACATGTAAGGCTTTTTATTAAATGTTGTCCAAGTCAAATGCTAACAGGGAAAGTACCAATGCGAAGCATTAAGCACATCCTTCCTGTCAGAATCAATGGCAGCTTTGTGAGCATTTTATCTGAAGAAGGGCTTAGCCAAGTTGGGAAGGAAAGCTATGTTGAAGTTTTGCTAAATTTTGTCTTATTCTTTTGTTTGAATTCTCAGAGGGTCTAACACACAGAGCACATTTTCTTTCCTGCAAACTGGTCTGAGTGCATGAGGCCCAGCTGAAGATCCAAAAGGGAAAACCATGAAGCGTAAAGGTGATCAGTGTCAGAGCGGTGATGAGGGAAGCACTAGGGGCTAGTTACGCAGCACAGAGTGCCGTGATATAGGGAGAAGAGAGACAGACTAATGAAAATCAGCTGGTGTTCTCATCTGTGTCTTCCTTTAGATGCATTGACAGAAGCAGACATAATGATTTATCTGGGACAAAATAGCCTGGTAGTAGATACAGAACTCAACCTCATTAAGATAAAGATGCATACGATATCCTTGAGGCAGGCAACACAGAATATAAAATGGATCTGGGAGAAGTACTGTCAAATCATGTTTAAAGAGAGTCAAAAAAAGAAGCAATTGAAAATGCTTTGATAGAACAGCAATTTGATAATGTGAACCTTCAGGCTTAAGAGTATTAAAATATGGTCTAAGATGTGTTAGTTCCTTGTGTTAGCAAACCCAAAAGGCTTACACCTATTCATTAGATATTCCAGCAGCTGTAGTGAATACAAACTTACTGGGCCTTTTGAAGAAGAAGCTGACTTGATGGGTTTCCTTACTTCCCAGGAAAATCACTTACAGACAGAAAAATCAACACTGGTGTCTTATCACCCATTGGATAACAGTGTCATTGACCCCAAAGGGATATCGCAAAGGCAAGGCTAGGTAAAGAAGGAGGGAAGAGGCACACAGTTAAGAAAAAATTAACTCATTCTGGAGCACCAGAATGGTGAGTCACAAGCCCTTTTAGACCACAATCTATGCACTTCAAGGGTTAACTTCTTTCTGCGGCTACTGGTTGAAATGAGAATAATAAAGTTGCTTCCAAAACCACTGTGACTGATGAGCATTGACCTTTGATGTTTGACTGCTTTGATATTGTTTGCTGATATTTATTACTTAGCATTTATTGACCAGAAGAGGAAAGCAAAAATGTCTGGTTGCTATCTCAAATGAGTGAACACCATGGACTTCAGAAGATACAAAGTTTTGTGGAAACCAATCAGACATTGGGCAATATTAGTAGATTTTCATGTCAAACGTTTTTTTGGAAAAGAAACAGATTAATATGGAGCAGGCATTATGGAGTTTAAAAATAAATTTCCTGTTATTAGAGTAGTTCACTATTACAGGATGTTTGCTATGTAGAATAAACCTTTGGGGATAGCAATCATATTGGACAGAGAGAAGATTGTGACAGCAATAATAAAGTGTACAGCACAACAGTGTGGGAACGGCAGAAGAAAGAAAAAAAATTGTAGCACTGTATATTCTTACCAGAGATTCACATTGAGATACAACCTTAAATAATTACAAGACCTGAAAGTTTTTTCTCTTCTTTTCCATACATTTCCCTTGTCTGCTGGAATGAGAAAGAAAACACGCTTTTGTGGATTCATTTCATTGTACTTTATTTATTTCCTGATCCGTACAGGACTGAGAATCCATGTGTAGTAGTGACAAACACTACGTGTTATGCTGTTGATGTGTACCAGCATATAAACCCACCAAGAAAACAAACTAAGTGCCAAGCCCCTTCTGACAAAGCCTGAGAGGAAAACCAGATTGGAGCCAGATCCTGGAAACATCTCGTTTGTTCTTGTTGAACACAGCTGAGATTGTGAGAGCTGCACCCTGCCTGGCTGCCCTCAGCAACAAAATATGAGCACATATATCTCAACTGGCTTTTAATATCACTGCAAATTTGTTACTACAAGGCTGAGGCAGTCACAGCAGAGTAGGACTCCAGCCATGCAGGACTTTAGAGAGCTATCTCAGCAGCTTGAGTTGAAGCCAGATGCAAACAGGAAACCAGTATAGCTGTTGATGTCTGTGGGTGTAGCTATTACCTTTATCCGGGGTTTTATTCTACATTCATCACCTGAGTACCAGGGCACTTCTACTCACAGCATCTAAAGCAATCATCTGCACCAACTCAAGTTTCCAAAGGGCTCTCAGAGGTATCTTAGCTAAAGCACCATGCAGTAACAAGGTCTCGGATCTTGCAAAATCAAGACAAATATTGCCCAGGGTCACAGTTTTTATGTGACAGCTGTAAACTAAAACAGATAGGTGCAGTGTCAAAGCCATCTTCAACACGTGACTTTTTGGACCTGATGTGAAATAACCAACACTATTCTGTCATTCAGTGACACACTGCTGAAGTTTAATCACCTACCACCTGCTGGTGTGGTATTGATACCATGAACACTGTGCCAGTTACTTAGGTCCTTTTTCATGAATGTGCAGGGGCTAGTGCAGTGCAGGACACTCTGGATGAAAATTTTGGGGTTCAGTAGTAAAAACAAATCATGAAGGACTGTGTTAGTCTTCTCTGGTGTGAGTTTCTGTCACCTCAGGCAATGCCTTAAGCAAATGGAAAATCAGGCACTGGTCATCACATAGGTTCAACAAAAAAAAAAAAAGTGCAGCTCTGTATTTCCTAATTGATGGCAAGACAACATAATGGTTCCATTATCTTTAGGTATATTCCTTTAAAAGACAAAATCTCAGCTGCCTAGCTTTGGCCAGTTGCACAGATGCATGGACACAACTCAGTCCAAGGAGGAGATGGAGGAGTTGTGTTCTTCAGACCTTCCAGTGTCATTATTTCAGAGACTCTGAGCTAAGCAAGACAGCTCTAACGACACAGCCTGTCCAAGACGTCTATTTCAAACCGAGAAAGAACCTCTGTGCACTCTTACTCTGTCATTCTTGGGGTGTCTTGTGTTATTGCAAAACACTTCATTGCTTTTTCTTGACACAAGATTTTGTGCTTGCACTAATGAAGCATAATCTCCACTTTTACGAGAAACATTCCCGTAGCAGCAGGGTGAAGCCAGTGCCATTAATTTCATACTCTGCCAGCAGTCTATCTTTAAGAGGCAAATCCCTTGCTGATGATGGCACATCAAAGTGCTGGTGCAAGAGCAGGCGTCAGTGGGCTGGATTCTCCGGTACATCCATGCTACTTTGTGTTGTTCTGGCACTGCATAAAAGCTTTAACTGGGTACTTGGCTTTAGTCCCCTTTGTAGGGTCCAGATGACAAGGCCCTGGTTGTCCCTGGGGCGTCACCAGGAGTGGAAGGAGTGATCATGACCTCCATGCCCACCTTCTTCCCAGTTGCCTAAGCCAGCTGTGCTACTTATTTCTCATGACTATAAAACAGCCTGAAGCCTGCTTTGCTTTATGCCAAGGGCTGGCGTAGGCAGTGCCCAGCACAGGCAGAATAAACTGCTGACCTTTGCCATTCTGTTCTCATAACTTGCAAATGAGTGCAGCTTAGCTGGTCCAGGAGCCTGGCCAGCGTGTGACAAAAGAGAATGAGGAGTTAAGTGTTCCCTTCCTCTCTCAAATGTCTGAAATTCATTTGGCCAGTCCATGGCTGGAAGCCACTGCACCTGTGAGTACATCCCAGGGGGTCACTGTGGCCTGTCTGCCTCAAAATGTCAAAAAAACTCGGCAGATTCTACAGTGGGAAAGTGAAGAATAACAGAGTCTGCACCACTGGATTTTCATTTTGGATAGTAAAACACTATTTATTTTCCTTTAATTATAGAGCAATCATGCTTTTCTGAAACAGGGCTTGCAGATTTCACTATAACTTCTCTCTTAATTGGATGTTTGTGAATGTAAAGGTTTCTACCATGACTTGTGGAATGAAACAAAAACATCATTTCTGCATTAATTTAATTCTCTTTTTTCCACCCATTCTCTCACAATCAGGTTTCCTTGATATGCTTAATCTTTTGCAATGGTTTCCATGGCAACTCCTCTTCATCATGATGCCACCAAGGACTCCTGTAATCAGGAAGCCCAACTTTGCCAAGGGATCGGTTTTTACCTTCTCCCCTGCCCCAGCTCTGCCATGGCATCACTGCTTCCTCCTACCCACCCCACCTTCCCCACAGTCACACCCAAAGGCAAGGGCAGGAAGCACACAAAGGGATGTTATTAAGGTTTTATGATTATTGTTACAGCCAAAGCTCCTTTTCAAGCCACGTTACACATCACCGGCTACTGCTGTATTCCCAGTAAATTCCCATCAGAAAGGTGCGGTACTCATAGCTATTCACTCTCAGAAATTCAAAATATTATCCTTGTTGTAGCATCCAAACCTACAAAATAGCTTGTCTACAAAGCAGAGCATCATCTGTGTGGTGTTCAGTTACAAGAAGCAGCCTCTTCTGTACAGCACAATACCACAGCTGTAGTGTGCAGTACGTGAATTATCCCATACTGTACTGCACACATCCATAGCAGTAATATACAGATACATAAATTAACTCCTGATGTACAGAACAAAGCCATAGCCATAGCATACAGCTGTATAAAAATAGTTGATGCCAGGCTGAGCTGGCTCCAGCAGTGTTTGGATTACACTTTGCAAGAACTGTACTTTGTTGCTCTAATTCCCTTCCTACAATTTACCTCCCCCTCCCTCAGACCAACCAGCTCAGAGGAGTGGACTGTGTGACTGGCAAATCAAACATTATTATTAATCACTGTAATTACTTTTCTTGGCCCAATTGCAGAGCCTGGGAAGCTAACCACAGTCTCTAGAGTGCAACCTTAACTATAACATGTTTCTGGGCCACCATTACCTCATTGTTAGTCATGTTCAACCAGAAAGAGTTTTGAAACTTTTTTTCCCTGAAACCTCTCGAACCACGTATGCTGCACAGATCAGTGTGAGAATCTCCGCATATGCATCTCTGTGCTTCCAGCTAACCACTGATGTTGCCAAAACCTCCAGCATTTAGTCCAGGCTGAGGAATAGGCAAGTATTTTTTCTTCCCCTAGTCACAAGCAGTGTGAATGGTTTGAATCACAGAATCACAGAATGTTCAGGGTTGGAAGGGACCTCTGGGGACCCCCTAGTCCAACGCCCCTGCCAAAGCAGGGTTAGCTACAGCAGGCTGCACAGAACCTTGTCCAGGCGGGTCTTGAATATCTCCAGAGAAGGAGACTCCACAACATCCCTGGGCAGCCTGTTCCAGTGCTCCGTCACCCTCAGAGGGAAGAAGTTTTTCCTCAGGTTCAGACGGAACTTCCTGTGCCTCAGTTTGTGCCCATTGCCCCTTGTCTTGTCGTTGGGCAGCATCACACCAGAAAAGAGTCTGGCCCCATCCTCCTGACGCCCACCCTGAAGAATTTGTAGGCATTTATAAAGTCCCCTCTCAGCCTTCTCTTCTTAAGGCTGAACAAGGCCAGCTCCCTCAGCCTTTCCTCATAGGAGAGATGCTCCAGTCCCCTCATCATCCTCATAGCCCTCCGCTGGACTCTCTCCAGTAGCTCCACATTTTTCTTGAATGGGGGAGCCCAGAACTGGACACAGTACTCCAGAAGGAGCCTCACTAGGGCAGAGTAGAGGGGAAGGAGAACCTCCCTCGACCTGCTGGGCACACTCTTCTTGATGCACCCCAGGATCCCATTGGCCTTTTTGGCAACCAGAGCACACTGCTGGCTCATGCTTAACCTGTCGTCCACCAGGACACCCCAGTCCCTCTCCACAGAGGTGCTCTCCAGCAGATTAGCCCCGAGCCTGTACTGGTGCATTGGGTTGTTCCTCCCCAGGTGCAGGACCCTGCACTTGCCCTTGTTGAACTTCATCAGGTTCCTCTCTTCCCAACTCTCCAGCCTGTCCAGGTCTCGCAGGATGGCAGCACAGCCTTCCAGTGTACCCATCATTCGTCCCAGTTCTGTGTCATCAGCAAACTTGCTGAGGGTACACTCTAACTCTTCATCCAGGTCATTGATGAATAATTTGAACAAGACTCGGCCGAGTACTGACCCCTGAGGGACACCACTAGCTACAGGCCTCCAACTAGACTCAGCGCCACTGATGACAACCCTCTGAGCTCTGCCATTCAGTCAGTTCTCAATCCACCTCACTGTCCACTCATCCAGCCCACACTTCCTGAGCTTCCCTGGGAGGATATTATGGGAGACTGTGTCGAAAGCCTTGCTGAAATCGAGGTAGATAACATCCACCGCTCTCCCCTCATCTACCCAGCCAGTCACACCATCATAGAAAACTATCAGATTGGTCAAGCATGATCTCCCCTCTGTGAATCCATGCTGACTACTCCTTATAGCCTTCTTTTCCTCCACTTGCTTAAAGATGACCTCTAGAATGAGTTGCTCCATGATCTTTCCCAGGATGGAGGTGAGGCTGACTGGCCTGTAGTTCCCTGGGTCCTCCTTCTTGCCCTTTCTGAAGACTGGAGTGACACTGGCTTTCCTCCAGTCCTCAGGCACCTCTCCTGTCTTCCAGGACCTTTCAAAGATGATGGAGAGTGGCTCAGCCATGACCTCCGCCAGCTCTCTCAGCTCTCGTGGGTGCGTTCCATCAGAGTCCATGAATTTTTGGGCATACAGATGGCTTAGATGATCCCTCACACAATCCTCCTCAACCAAGGGAAGGTCATCCTTTCTACAGGCTTCCTCTCTTACCTCCAGGGCCTGGGATTCCTGAGGGCTGGTCTTAGTACTAAAGACTGAAGCAAAGAAGGCATTCAGTAACTCTGTCTTCTCTGCATTCTCCGTCACCAGGACACCCATCTCGTTCAGCAGCAGCCCCACATGTTCCCTAGTCTTCTGTTTGCTGCTGATGTAGTTGAAGAAGACCTTCTTGTTGTCCTTGACATCCCTTGTCAGATTCAATTCCAGGTGGACCTTAGCCTTCCTCATTGTATCCTGCATGCTTTGACAACATTCCTGCACTCCTCCCAAGTGGCCTGTCCCTCTTTCCACATTCCATAGACCTTTCTCTTCCACCTGAACTCCGCTAGAAGCTCATTGCTCACCCACGGGGGTCTCCTGCCTCCTTTGCTTGATTTCTTTCTCAGAGGGATGCACTGATCCTGAGCATGGAGGAAGTGATGTTTGAATAGCGACCAGCTCTCTTGGACTCCCCTGCCTTCTAGAGCCCTGACCCACGGGATTTCTCCACGTAAGTCCTTGAAGAGGCCAAAGTTAGCTCTCCTGAATCCAAGGTTTTGATTCTACTTCTTACCCTACTTCCTCCACGCAGAATCCTGAAGTTCACCATTTCATGGTCACTGCAGCTGAGGCTGCCTCCAACCTTCACATCCTCAACCAGTTCTTCTTTGTTCGTTAGTACAAGGTCCAGCAGCATGCCTGTCCTCATCGGCTCCTCCACTACTTGCATGAGAAAGCCGCTATTGATGCTCTGTAGGAACCTCCTGGACTGCATGAGCCTGGCTGTGTCATCTTCCCTGCTGATGTCAGGGTAGTTGAAGTCCCCCACGAGAACCAGGGCCTGTGACTGTGAGGCTACTTTCAGCTGTCTGTAGAAGGCCTCATCAACTTCCTCATTCTGGTCAGGTGGCTTGCAGTACACACCCACAATAATGTCACCCATATGAGCCTGTCCCTTAATGCTATCCCATAAGCTCTCAACTCTTTCTTCATCAGCCCCCAGGCAGAGCTCAGTACATTCCAGTTTCTCCATCACACAAGGAGCAACTCCACCACCTCACGGTGTTGGCCTGTCTTTCCTAAAGAGTGTGTAGCCATCCATGGCAGCATTCCAGTCATGCAAGCTGTCCTACCACGTCTCTGTAATTGCAATGAGACTGTGGCCCTGCGACCGCGCACAGATCTCTAATTGTTCCTGCTGATTGCCCACACTGCATGCAGCGGTGTACAGACATTTCAGGGAGGAAATCGAGCACGCTGGTTTCCCTGGAGGGGTGCAAGAGGATCTGCCATGTCCGTGCCCACCCTGAAGGTTGTTGGTCTTCTGCTTCTCAGCTTGGGACACAGCTGAGGAATATTTGTCACTGCTCTGACTGGCCACTCTTAATCCCCAACCAGATGGGATGGCTTGAGCATTGTGACTCTGTCCCCCACCCCCCGAGTCCTTCAGTTTAAAGCCCTCACACCAGGTTGGCTAGCCTGTTGCCAAAGATACCCTTGCCTCTTCTAGACAGGTGGGTTTAACCTCAATGACATAATTTACTACTGCAAAATATATCATTCATACTTTTTTAAAAAAGCCATGCTACTTTCAGCCTACTGCTTCTATTCAAGTAAACATTTTTTTTACTAATTACACTAGCTCTGAATGCCCGCATAAGGATATTTAAACACTACTTCTGAAATGTGTCAGCTACTTGATTCCTAACTGATGACTGCAAGGTCCCTGAATACAGAATACGACTTAAAAAATACTGTGCCTCTCAGCCTAGTGCCTGCAGGTTGCCCAGAGAGGTGGTAGATGCCCTATCCATGGAAATGTTCAAGGTCAGGTTGGATGGGTTTCTGAGCAACCTGGTCTAGTGGTAGATGTCCCTGTTCATTGCAGGGGGGTCAGACTAGATGACCTTTAACGGTCCCTTCCAACCCAAACTACTCTATAATTCTATGATTCTATTCTATAATTTTATGTATTGTTTTTCTTACTGTATATACTATACTGTGTGTTACTTTAAACAGACATTAAAAATGAAAGTTTTTGTGATGGCTCCTTCTACACCTAGAATATCAGAATCTCTTCTTAGGTCAGTGTCATCTCCTGTCTCCAGGGACTCACACATCTTTACATGTAGGAGCACATCAGCGTTTTCATGCTGCACTATGTGACCTGAAACAGAGGAAACGCTTAAACCTGCTTATGGCTTATGCTAAATTTGTGCTTGGTGTTGCCCACATTGTACCAGAAAAAATACAGATGTGTGGCAACATCGCAGCCCATCGCAGCTATCCAATGAATGTGGTTACCATATTGTTATGAAAGTGACTGACATTTTTCAGCTTCTGCTTTTCAGCTAACTGCTATTTTACAGGCTGAGTGGAATGGTCTGATGGTTATAGAGCCAGCTGGGAGAGGGAGAGGGAGGGAACAGCTCAGACACTTTTTAGCCAGCCTTTCTTAGCAATCATAAACAAGCAGAATGAGTGCTAGTGCCCATTGTCTTTGTGCAGGCAGGGGTATGCAGGTTATTGCTAATTGCCAGCTACCTCTGAACACTTGAATTAAAACTCAGCAGCCACTTTGGATTTTTCCAGGGCTTGAGTAGTCATTTGTGAACTCCTGAAGTGGCAGATGAGGGCTGCAGAGGCGGAGAACTACTCGCTGTCCACAGGTAAAAGCATCTGGCAGGAAGGCAGAGAAAGGTCCCAGCCAAGGCAACAAGGCAAGGAGGGAGAGCAAGAGTGTCTTAGCCCTTCCTGACACACAGCCTTGCACCCATGGCCGGCTGCCCTTGGAAGCCCTCGGGGATTTCTAACAGTCTGAGTGGCAGAAGCATTACCTCTTCATCTTTAGGGCATTAGACGTAGGAGAAACATAGCCCACATTACAGAAGAGCTGTGAGGAGAGAAAAGGCACGTGGTTCTGCGCTCGTTATAGTGAACTTATTCACATCACTTGCTGAAGGTGCAACCTTTGACAAGGACTCTGAACTCAGGGCAAAAAGTAATCACAGTATCCCCAGTTCCAGAAAGCTTTTCTGAGCAATCAGCTATTCAAAACCATTGTTCCTGCCATGTTTGTGCATTCACTGTCAGGTACAAACGATGCCACGGTGGCATGGGATGTATATAAAAGAAAGATAATTATCCCTCACTAAAAAAGGTGTATAGATAGGAGAGACAGAGCAGTAGTTGTTCCTGTGTGTATGGGGGGCACTGAAATGTCTTGGATTAATCATTGTCAAAGAACAGACAAGTCCCTGGGAATAAGTTGAAAGAAGGAACACTGAAATAAAGTTATTACAAATCTTTTGAGGCAAGTTTGCAAGCCAAAGATCTTGTAAAAATAATATGTATTTGGAGTAAATATATTTTCATGAAAATTTCTCATTTTTGTCCAACTTAGAGCTCTGTATTCAAATAATTTCTAGTTTTAGTTAGAAAAGAATTTATGGGATCTTTCCTGCTCTAGTTGCCATGAAAATAGTGAGAATTTTTGCTGCTATTTTAGCAGGACAAGCAAATGTTGTGCAGTCTGACTTTTTGCAAAGACAATGTAGATCTGAAGGCATAATAAAGGTACCTCTAGCTTTGACCTTTGATTTGCAGTTGTAAATATTAGTATTTGGCTTCTAAAACTTGAATGAAAACATCATGATTGCTTATATGAAAAAAATGTGTTTGTAATTATTTACAGGCATGAAATTTTATCCACAAGAAGAGAAATCAATGCTGAAAATCTGACCCTAAAAAAATTAGCAATGAATGTTCCAGTTAATATTTCCCAAGCATTCCTCTGTTGCAGTTCTTGACTAGCTTTTCTGTTTTAACACTTTCATTTTGGACGAGGCACTTACAGAAGTACATTTCACTCTAAAATGGAACTTTTGCTATAGCACAGCAGAAGAAATCAGCTCAGACATTTCTATGATCCCCAAATACGGACAACCATTCAGACTACAGACACAGGAGTTGTCATTCACACTGTCCTAGCTACTGGTTTGGTTTTGTGTCACTGCTGTAATAGGGTCTTGCCTTTAGCCTTAACTCCCTGTCCCGGTCCCCTGGCTATCAAGGTTCCCAGCCAAGACCTCAACCATTGCTGGTGAAGCATTTTGTGCTCAGACCTCTGATTTAAAAAAACTTATTGTACACAACATACTATTGATCTATTTTTTTGCACTTCTCAAATCCTGACACATGCTTAGCGGGAGGCTGCATGCATACATCTTGTGCACACCTCGAGGAAGCTTTCTCTCCACTTTCCCTTCCCAATTTCCTTGAATTTCCTAGTAGACTAAGTCAATGGGAAGACTGACAGAAGCAGCAGAGCACAGCACCAGATAAGACTGTTCCTTGTTTGTTCTTCTCGCAGCCAGTGCTGCTGTCATGTTAGCTGTTGTCTGTCTCTCCAGCAAAGGCACAAGGGAAGCTGCGGGCACCTTATGCTGCAGTCTCTCCTTTCCTCCATGGACTGTCCCTTTCAGCAGCTCTCTGCAGCGAAAAAATCCAGCCATTCACTGTTATCAACATTTACATTACAAATATTAGCTAATTAAACAGTACTGCTTCTTTATCATTTACTGCGCATCTCTTGCAGAACTTTACTAGCTGGATAAAATACCTCAAAGGGGCTAAGGAGTTTAGCTTTCTAATCACTCATTCCATTTGGTGTTATCTATGTTTATTTTTGTTTCTCCACCTACAGATATACTTAGCAATGAAAACAAGCTGCACATCCACATACTTGCCTTTGGAGTCTTTGATCCTTAAGACAAATGTACGGTTATTAAAACAGTTATCAGACACTTACAATCTTAGTGTTGCTGATGGGTTTTTTTTCTCCTTCTCCTTTCCCCTCTCTATAATTTATGCAACATTTACTTACAGGAGTGCAGCTTTGGCTGATGCAGCAGTATAAAGTAACATACCTGAAGCAAAATAATAACGGATCTTTGGGGAGATCCCTCCATGAAAGGAGCCAAGATTAAGGAAAGCAGAAGTTTAGAAAGCTGGACTGAAACAAATCCAAGCAAAACATGCATACACCAGCTACTTCGTTCCAAAGGAGGCAGGTGGCAGGCTTACATCCTCCTGTTCTTCAGCTACCCATTTCCTTTTGTGGTCATTTTTCATATGAGTTGCTTCCTTTTCTCGCAAGCCAAAATCTGAATATATTCATTCTGTACTGTGCTTGCAGTTTCCAACCCAGCTTACACATAAAATAATACAACCGCAGCTTCCTACATTCCAAGTTTATCTTGCTTCTGCAATCGCTTTGCTCTCCTCTCTTTTGGATACTTCAACATCAGGAGGATGAGAGAACTGAGAGAAAACAAGCTGAAGGAATCGAGAGTCTGTATAAAGTCACATTAAAATCTGGGTAAATTATGACATAGGAGAATGCGATATCTCTCTGGTATTCATTTATTTGGCTTGAAACAATAACTGAAAGATTCTGTCCTGGACTCTCAGTGTCTTAGCACACTATTAGCAGTACAACTGAATCACAGATGTATTCAAACCACCAGCTCAGGAGAGCTCAGTCAGCCAAGCACATACAAAACCTTCCTTCTGCTTCTCTAGTGCCTAGGAAACACATGATTATCTCTTTTTTTAAAATCCTATCAAACAGGTCTTCTTCAATGTGGCCAGAGCTGACCAAATTCAGACTATTTCATACCACAGGAAAATGATGTGTATTGGCATTTGAATATAGAAAGCATTCAGAAGGGAGAACAAATATTAAAAGTAGTAAATGAAGGTATAGCTGAGTCTAGACTAAAGATAAAGATTATCTCATGAGAATACCAGAAAACAAAATTTTAATAATGAGATAACAATCAAGCAAAGCTATAGCTTGTCATGAAAATATTTTAAACCAGACAATTTTAAACTAGAAAAACTGGAATTATAAATACAAGGCAGAATTTTATATTACTGTACAATTACTACTGATGTTAACAGCACTAAGAGAGGGCAGGATGGAAAAATACAATGGGTCAGAATGATCATGCAAATGACTGCTCCACATGCAATACAGAATAAGGTCCATAATTCATCAAAGGACAAAGTCAATGCCTTAAAAGTTGTTCTTAGTTCTAGTTCATTGATTTTATTATGAATGTGTAATAGCTGGGGTGAAAATTGCTGAGATGTCTTCAGACAGAGAATATATTTTTCAGTTATATGTGTTCAGCTCCTAGGACAAGGAAGCCACAATGATATTGTAGTTCTGTGTTGTGTGAAGCTTGTTCAGCTTTATGATACACACTATACACTTATGTAGTTGGATAATAAAAAAGATGCATCATATTTGTGAAAAACACCTTTTACTTTAGCCTAGAGAAAGATTCACAAGAACATACTTTCAGGTGTTCTTGGGAGTATTCATGCTGTAGCTGAGTGATAGCTCCTGCTGCCTTATATATTAAGGCAGTGTCATTTCAGCACAGACATATCAAGGAAGAAATGAGTCAGAGCTAAAAAAAACCAAACCAAACCCAACTGTTCCATGTGTTGCAGACCTACTGAAGGCTTATTGCCTTTGGATTTGTATCCTGCGTTCTGCAGCATCACTGGTAACTCTACTTTTCTTCCTAATCTCCCTGAATCTTCCCCACATGTCCCAGCCCAAACCACTAGTGTGTTATCTTCCAATACTTCCATACCATGTCCCCGCATTAGCTGAAGCTGCCTTTCATGTTCTGGCACCTGCTGAGCTCCCTAGTGTCTCCAGAAGTTTTTCTCATCCTCTCCGTCCCCTATGATGTTGCTAGGTCTTTCCATCCTTTCCTCACGAAGTGGGGGGTTGCCTTTGTCACCCCTGCTACAAAAGCCTGAGATATTTCCTCTCATCACTAAAGGGCCTTTGCCAGACCTTGGCACCAAGCAGGGGATGAAGGGACTGATAGTGCAGGGCTTCATACTCGTTCACTGTCACCACCTCTGTGCAGGTGGCACGATGGCTTTCCAGCTGCCATGGCATAGCTGTGAGGAGGCTGACCAGGACAGTGGGGACTGAACTCTCGCTTCTGAATAGGGTCTTTCTACACAGGTAAAGATAAAATTTGTATGCATTTGATATCTGTGAGACATTTAATCCTTTGTCAAATTTGCTAAACTTTCATCACATCTTCTACAATTCCTGGGGGAAGACATGAGGTGACAGACAGACAGACGGACACAGACGTGTAGCACTATGTGTACATCTCATTTGCTTAGACAACGAGGGTAAGAACTCAGGAGTTGAAACAGCAGAACTGCTCCTGTCTCACACAGGCATCTACTGAAATAATCTAGGAGGTTGCTGTACAGATTTCTGGCTTCCTCATCCTAATTTCTCAGAAAAAAGGATTTCTTCCATAATTATCTCTATGCTTACTAAACGAAAGGATGAAATCATATTCCTCTAGTCCAACTTATCTGGACATCATTCTCTCCTAATTTTCTTTTTCTCTACTGATGGAACCATACACATACACAGACACATACATAAAATGTGTATGTCCCACCTGCTACATAAAATGTGTATGTCCCACCTGCTTGGTCAGTAATCTAGCATAGTTATTTAGGAACTAATTAAAGATATTTCTTCCCCAGGAAAACACAAGTCTTTCCACCAGAAAAAATTTTAAATAATTCAAGTTGGCAATTTAAAGTTATTACTGGATTCATTAGAGCTTCAATATCCTACCTACTGCTGAGCTGCTGACAGGACGAGATTTAACTGAAATCAGTGGATCCAATTAGAGCCAGGGGTCTGCACATTGAGCACTTTCAGAGTACAAATTATTGGTGACATTTCTAAACAGTGATTGACAGCTGAAGCCAGCACATGTTTCTTACACTGTTTTGGAATGTCATTATGAGCAGGAGTGGACTTTGCAATCTTTCCATGGTACTAGCAAAAAAAATCATCTTTCATTTTTTTGCTCTCCATTTTTCAGCATAGACTTTTTTCCAGAACAATTGGACACTTCCAATGTAACTCGGGATTCTAATTTTTGTTGTAACTTACAAAGGCTGCAGTTTGCAAAGGGCCACCCTCAGACCTGGGGAGCGTTAGATCTGCCTTTGTGGAGAAGAAGCAGCGAACTACACAGATACTAATAGCTACTTAGTCTCTATTATCAACATAATATTTTGAAAAAGAACAGTTGAGATGGTGTGTGTTTATTAATTTTCCTCTCTTACACAGTGAATTCTCTGGAATGTATTTCTAATCTAATTTCATTTTAGTATGTCATTTATTAGCCTAACTGATTCCCAATTATATCTCTCTACAAACCTTGCCTCTTCTAGAATATTATAAGCACTGTCCAAATATAAATAATTAATAAGACAAGCGTGGCTTTCTTATCATAGGTTGTATGTTATCAACTGACTCACAGCTCATGTTTGTTGTTGCAATCACTTTGCTTCCAGCATCTGCTCAAGTATTAGTCCTTCTTGTTGCTATTGCAAGGGAACAGGTTTAACCACCTTGGATGTTGGACATGCTAAGATAAAGAGGTGTGCGTGTATGAGAAGACAAATTATCTCAGTGTGGTTTTCCTGTTATTGGTATAACAAATTGTTAAAAATTTAGGCCATGATCATATAATTATTTTGTGTGGAAAAATCACATGGACATCACAGTAAATTAGTTCAGCACAGAGAGAGACTGCAAGATGAGGCATCTAGCAAAATGTTTAATATTTCAAGTGTATCATTCTTCACAGTGCTGCACAGTCCAAGTAAATGAAGTAATGCACATTGGGAAAAAAAAAAAAATCAAACAGTTCCATTTCTGTGTTCCTCATATAAATAATACTGAAGATTCCATGACCTGAAAGAAAGTCCTGAGAAATAAAACCTGATTGGCAAAATTTTGCCTAGAGTGTTGTAATAGACACCCCAAACTACATGTTCAGTAGATAACTTTCTACTACATTCTTCATTATACCTGCAACTGGACGAATTATTCATTAGAGATAACCCTCCCAGTGAATTTATCGTCATATTACTTATACAGTACATACCTGAGGCTGATGGCCTAATTTGTTTACATTCTCCACTATATGGCCAAAACTGGCCGCTAATAATAATAATAATAATAAAATTTTGTTCCATTAATTTATTAGTTAAGAATAAGGTAGAGATTTTCAAAATTGCAGCAGAAACAGAGTATGAATAATTGTGTTTGTTCTCACTGAGCTTTATAATACTTCCAGGTCAAATCTGCAAATAAAGTCCATGAAAATCTCACTCTTTGTGAAAATAAGCAAAGCAAAAAGTGGTTCTAAGTCACATCAACTGCTATTATATTGTAATAGAAACTCAAGGTAAGATGCCACTACAAAGACATAATTGAAAGCCATACAGAGGGGCTTAATAAACATGAAAATCTAATTCTTTTGTCAACAGTTTGCCCCGAGGGAACTTGCATCCTTCCCCAATAACAGAGCTGAGGAATCTGTCAGTCATGTGCAGGAGTCTTGATCCTCTCTGTCACTCCTGTGGTACTGTAAGAAATGGTTTCAGAAATTTGAGTTGGTTTACTCCTAAAATACATTACTGTAATAGTCCTAAAGTGTCCCCAGCATACCAGCACAGTCTTTGTGGACCAGCCAGACCAGTGGTCCTGTCAGTGGAACAGCAATATTGGTCAGGGCTCTAAGACGAGGAAGGAAATCAGCTCCACATTTAGTTGAAGCCCAGGTTCACCGCTTGCTTTTGAAGCTCGGTGGCTTGGTCCCTCTGGCCTAGCGGATCTCACAAAATTGTGTTCTTCAGCCTCCCCTTCATAATGCTTTCCATTACACCCTTCAGATACAGCAGAGAAGAATGCCTTTGTTTTCGTCTTCAATCTTTTTGCAAATTTGTCTGATTCCCAGTCTTCTCCTTCAACATGGAATTATTTCCTTCCTTATTCCCTTAAAGATCCTCACGTCCACACATTCCTGGCTATGAAGGTCTCTCACATGATATTTGACTATAATCTACTGTATACAAATACCCTGAGAGAGAACAGAGGGAGGCCACCAGGATCTGCTTGCTCAATATCCACCATTCCATCTGGGATGCATAAAATTCCTAAACAGTATGTTTTGTTGCATAAAATGCTTTCAATCTTCCTAGCTGTAGCTGCACTACTGAGTAAACAAGTACTTCACTGCCAAAAATCCCAGCCAAAAGTAACTGTTCCATATATTCTTGGTTGGGCTTGGACCAAACAGTGGCCTGAGAACTGTAATGCTTGCACTCGACAACACCTGACCATTGATTCAGCTTTCAGAGTATACATCTGTTTGATTATATGTTTCCCTTCTCAAATCCCTCTAAGATGTGGATGTCTAAAACATGTCTGTTGTTACAAAACTCAATACCCTTAGGTTAGGTTATGTTACTCTACTGTGTATTATGGCTAAACAGTTACTAAGCCCCAGAAGAAATACCTGCCATGCTGTCCATAAGAAAAGAACACTTTTCTATAAACAGCTCTTGTCTCATGTTCTGTCACATTGGAGTGACTGTGCAACACAATTGCAATGCAGAGCTGTGCTGGAGGCAGTTCAGTTCCTGAACTGACTGTGAAAAATGCCTCCAGCAAAATCCTGCAACCTCTGCTCCTTCTTCTCCCAGGAACCATCCATGTTCTGTTGGACAGGCAATGGTTGTTCCTGTTTGCTCAGGTTTGTACCCAGAAGACAAGAATGAAAGTGAGAAAGCAATTTTTGCTGGCTTCCCTCCTTCTCCTAACCCATCGCAGAACCCACCATTCTTATTTTAACAGCACATGCCTGTTTCTGATCCAGGAAATGGAAATAGCTGATAGACCTTTCTCATTCCTCTGCAACAAGGCTGCATGTACAGGAAAATAACTCTACTGTAGGAGTCAAACCCAGAGCACCAAAGAGATGTTCTCTTTCTCCCAGGCTTTCAAAATACTGGTCCTACCTTCATCTCCAAGATCCTCTTCCTCCTTCCAGCATGAGAATTCAGCTTTCCAGGATACATACAGGAAAGCACATTCAGGCTTAAGTCTCTGTTTACACCATAGAGACATTGTTACTGCTCCCATGGTCCTGTTCTGCAGTCTTCTGAGAACAGATATGAGCTCACACTGTCTGGACTCCAAGACAGCTGCTTCTGCTACTGTCGTTTTTTACAGCAGAACGTATTTGCTTGGCTTCGGCACTGGACTAGCTACATCCTCAAAGCTTACAATTGTGTTGGAGCAAAAGCAGAGCTTGTTCCCACAGACCTGCAAAAGATATTCTCGAAATATGCTTCTGATCTACTCATTCTCCCATGCTCTGTTTTCCTCAGTCTATGTTTTTCTCCTGACAGTTTCATAACTCTTAAGTGGGAAACCTCCCAGGTCCTGAGACCCTGATTTCAGCTCCAGTATTTTTCCCAGATATTGTGCAAACCAATGCCACAGTAAATGGATTTGTGAAAGTCCGAAGGCTTTTCTGTACTTCCTTGCTCTAGACAATATATAACAAATAAATCCACTGCTCCCTGGAAGTGCATCAGTGTTCAATGTCTCAGAGCACTTCAGCGACCAGAGTCTCGGTGTTCTTGCATTTTCTTCTTTCCTTTTATAGGAAAGCAGGCAATCGACCTTAAGAAGCTGTAATCCCTATTTAGAAGTCTGCCTCATCTGTAATGTCTATTCGTCCTAGGAGTGTGAGATTCCTACACCTTTAGTTGTGCCCATGGATGTTCTTCTCCTTTTCTGTTCCATTTTCTTTAGCTGTTAATCCAATAGCATCACACTCCAGGTGTCCTTGGTCCCCTTACATCTTAACTCCCCCAGGCTGCTTTCTGGACCTGTAAAGGACACCATTTCCACAGCCCAGAGATTCAAAGGTCCTTGCAGGGTGCTTAGAGTCCTCTGGTTCAGGAAAGACGAAGGCTCTGAAAACTGAAAATTAAGCCTTTCCTCCCTGTAGTCTGCTTATGAGTACGGCCACTTTTCCCCATGAATATTATTTCTAATATACTCTCCTTCTCAGAAGGTACCATTTACAAGGGCAATCATTTATTTGGTGATCTTCTTTGTTTGGTGTGTGATGGAAGAGTACCTCTAGTCACTGCACACATGTTTAAGTATTTAGATCAGCATGTTAAGTGAACTTCCATATTAAGGAGCTCACTACTGCCTGAAAGATCAGGTCATACTGTTGCACCAGCACTGACACTCAATAGACTCTTGTAGGCACTGATGCAACTCAGTAACTAAGCAGAAAATTAAGTTGGCCAAAGAAAACCAACAGTTTTGTGGGGCTTTGTGAGTTGAGTCATCTCAGTGCAGAGCCCAGTGGGTACTCGAGTTAGTGCAAGCTGGGGAGGAGGAAGGGAAGGATGCACAGCGCACAGATGAGGATCGGGAGCCAGAAGCAGGGAGAACAGGGAAGAGTGCAGGGAAATAATGTCTCCCTCTTGCAGCAGTAGGAAGCAAACAGGCCAGCTCCGCTGTCCTCTTATTTTCACCTCTAGATGAATTTTCAGCCTGTTCACCACAGAGCCTCACTAGCTGAGGCAGTGGGAAGGTGCAGCCAAGGAAGTCTGCATTGGCCGAGACAAAAGAAGTGTCCTTATAACCTAATCCTGAGGTGGTCATTCAAGTGCCGAGTGAATACCACTTCAGACATTTGCATTGTTGTGATTTCACTGTTCATTAAAGCACTTAAGGGAAAGGTCATATTGTGAAGTTGTGAGTAAAGTTTCCTTTTCTTGACTAGGGGCCTGATTTCCCCTAATTTCCACACATTGAGGTAGGTGGGTTGGGAAGTGCGTTTACACCCCTGTTCAGTGAGTTGTAGGTAGGCAGTAATTATGCCATGCACTATGGAGGTGACTGGTCCTGTACCACGAACAGCCATTAGACAGTTTCCACAGCAGTGTGTTTAATTTTATTGGAAAAGACTTCTGAAGAACAAATACATTCTTGGAATTCAGAATCAGATCTTAACTTGCAAACAAGGTAAAAAAGCTACATTTGCTGGGTAGTTTAATTCCGATAAATAATTCAGCCTCTTCCAATAGAAAGTCCTGCATTCTAAAACAGAGGATTGGCTTTGCACAAATGATTCTCAGTGCAGTATTTGTTGACGAGCAGAAGTCATCTCCACTGGATTCTGGCGGGTAGCATATGTTTAACTAAAAAAGTTTGGATGTCGTGCAAAATGTTAGCTGCAAAATCTCCCCTGTTCTTTGATCATAGGCTGGTACATCAAATAATAAGATATTCAAGCATCTCCTTCTCTCAAAGCTGTAATTTATGTCAATAGATAGGAGGGAATTAGTGCAAAGCATGAATTTCATAGTGAACCTTTCACTACAATACTGCTTTCCAAAATGTGTATTTCAACCATCCTAGTACAGACCTCATCAGTATGAAAGTCTTTAAGACTTACATTGATCAACAAGTGATAAAAGAATTCTTAAAATTTAACAACTTAAAACCAAACTTTAAAAAATATCCACAGGAGAGCACAAGATTTCTGAATATACGCTTACTCTTTCCAACATCTATTTTTCCTTTGCCCTTAAAGAAATTCAAATTAATTATAAAAATGAGGACATTCCTAATAGGATTTTTACTGAAATGTTACAAGGTTTAATTTCTGTGAAAGTACTGACAAGTTTATTCATTTTGTAGGAGTGTGGAATTTGCCTCATGTAACACTCCGGACTTAGCTACAGCTTTGATAGAAATGTTATTTGGTAATTATCTTCCCTTCCCTTAGGGACAAAGTAATTAATTCTGTTCTGCAGTCCACAGCATATGCTGTTTTTACACACATATGAAGGATGTATTCTGGAAGTTTATGATCAATAGTTACTTTATTGACAACAAATAACTCATCATCCTGACAGCTCTATCATGACTTTCAAAGAAATTTCAGGAACACGGAAGTCAAACTTTGCTTCTTAACCTTTTTGTTTGTATTTTGGGTGGGGAGGAATAAAGCTAAAGGAAAATAAATACTTAAAATTAGCTTTCATCAAAGAATTAGATGACATTTCCTACACAAACAAAGAAAATAAGCCACAAAAATTTGTATTTTGACATAACTCACAAGTAGAGTAAAATCCACATGTTTTCCCTACTTTTTCATTCTTTATTCCTTTCCTTTAGAATAGAGAATATTTTAAAATTCAGCTTAAATACAAGTTTGAGTAATAAATTTTAGGTACAGGCAAGGAGCTGAACCTCCCCCTAAGGTACAGTTTAAGGCATGTGACTTTATTGTCCATTACGGAGAAACTGTGTGTCTGCAGTTAAGATGTTCATCACAGCTTACAATCACAGTGTCGATTGTTTTCTGCTTTCAAAGAATATGTACAGAAGAAGCATATGCCACCTGACAGAAACCCAAATATAGAGGTCCTGGAAATGCTGTCTTTGTGACGAGGAAGACAAAGATGTTCCTATCAGTATTTTGACCCAAATATTACTCAGTGGAAGTCACTGCTTTCAAGAAAAATGCTTGTAGTAATTGTCTTGGCAGACGTTTTTGTCTGTAGCAAGGGAAGTCCTAGCTCAGTAAGGCTATGGGGGAAAGGGCTCACCTCCAAGGATTCTCACATTAGATCTGCCTCGTCCTCCATCCCAGATACCATGGCCTGGGCAAGCCATTTTGGCTAGAGAGTTAGAAGTACGATTTCCTCCAAGGATTTCTTATGAACAAAATCTCCTGGTACAGATGCAAAAATACAGCATGAATTTCCCTGTTTTCAGTCTATCCTTTCTCTTGGCAGACAAAATAAAAAGTTCATCACAAAAAGCACTCCTGTAAAACCTACCGTCCCCTCTAGGGAAAGTTGCTTCTTCTTCCGCATGTGATGTACCTTCCAATATAAACTTGGCTATAGTTTCTTGGGGTTGTGGTTTCCCACTTGAAAAAATAATGATAACAGCACTTCCTGCCCAACAGAAAGGTAGTGTCAATAAATGTATTAGAGATGTCAAGGAATGGAGCTATAGAAACACAAACACCAATACTGCAGCTAGGAACTAGGAACTTAATGTTCTTAAGTTTTCACTGTCCAAAAATGCAGTCAGCTCTGAAACAACTGAAATTCTCATTTATCCCATCAGCAACTGAGGGACTTGGCACCAGCCACATAATTGCTTCTGGCCTTAGTCAGTTTTAAAAAAGCTCTTGGACGTAATCTGCCAATAAGCCAACAATTAGATGTTTTACAGGAAATGATTCCATTGACAAAAATTAAGTTTAGGAAGAAGGAGCTGGAGGACTGGAACTGGCTGCACTTCACAACAGTGCTGGTAATAAATCTTGACAATAAAAGGGAATGAAATACTTAAGCCAAGGATGTGAAATTACTAAAAATAAAACTAGAGACAAATCACATTCATCTCCCAGATCTCATCTGAATATCTGACCGGAAAAATTTCCTGCCACGATAGCTGCAGCATCCCAAGAGATCCACATCTGCCTTCACCCATGCAATTCTTCCAATCAAAAAGACAATAATGAGTGATGTTCCTTTCCTCATTATGTGTGTTTCAGTTTGTGACCAAGATAAAATACTCAAAGTGGATAGGAAAACAGTAGTTAAGTCCAACAAAGATCACAGAATCACAGAATAGTAGGGGTTGGAAGGGACCTCTGTGGGTCATCTAGTCCAACCTCCCTGCCGAAGCAGGGTCACCTACAGCAGGCTGCACAGGACCTTGTCCAGGCGGGTCTTGAATATCTCCAGAGAAGGAGACTCCACAACCTCCCTGGGCAGCCTGTTCCAGTGCTCCGTCACCCTCAGAGGGAAGAAGTTCTTCCTCATGTTCAGACGGAACTTCCTGTGCCTCAGTTTGTGCCCATTGCCCCTTGTCCTGTTGCTGGGCACCACTGAAAAGAGCTTGGCCCCATCCTCCTGACACCCACCCTTCAGATATTTGTAGGCATTTATAAGGTCCCCTCGCAGCCTTCTCTTCTTCAGGCTGAACAAGCCCAGCTCCCTCAACCTCTCCTCGTAGGGGAGATGCTCCAGTCCCCTCACCATCCTCGTAGCCCTCCGCTGGACTCTCTCCAGTAGCTCTTCATCTTTCTTGAACTGGGGAGCCCAGAACTGGACACAGTACTCCAGATGAGGCCTCACCAGGGCAGTGTAGAGGGGAAGGAGAACCTCCCTCGTCCTGCTGGCCACACTCTTCTTGATGCACCCCAGGATCCCATTGGCTTTCTTGGCAGCCAGGGCACACTGCTGGCTCATGGTTAACCTGTCGTCCACTAGGACACCCAGGTCCCTCTCCGTAGAGCTGCTCTCCAGCAGGTCCACCCCAAGCCTGTACTGGTGCATGAGGTTGTTCCTCCCTAGGTGCAGGACCCTGCACTTGCCCTTGTTGAACCTCATCAGGTTCCTCTCTGCCCAGCTTTCCAGCCTATCCAGGTCACGCTGAATGCCCCTCTAGGATTCCTTCCAGACTCAGATCCACATTTGGCAAAAAAATACTAAACACCATCAAATGTATGAAAAAATCCTTCCAAGCCCAGACTGCAGAACGCCTCTGTTTTTCCGCACAAGGCACAGCCTGGCTCTGGCAGTGCAGCCACCCACTCTTGCCTCAGACAGCCAAGGACTCAGGACATGAGTAGTCCTTGCACTCATCACATGCATCATTAGCACCTTCTGGCAAAACAAGCCTGGTCTTTTCGTCACACCTGGAAGTAAACTTTGTGCCGATCAACAGGGGAAACAGTGGAGTACTCACCAGCCTCTACATCTCTTTTCCCCTGTCTTCTGCATAAGGTACCTCACCTGAGGCTGAAACACATAATTTGCAAGAAGATTGCTACATGAAGATGTGCATAGTCTTTCTTTTCCTACTTAGTCCTTCCTCCTGAGCATGAGATACCATGGAGCTCCTTCAAGCACAACCTCTCCTGTATTGTGGCACATGCGTTGCCCAGGATAGGCATGCATCAGCCTCGCTGTGTGCAAGACCTCGCTATGCTGGTGACACCCCAGTTCACACCTCAGGACTGACACTTCTCCACAGAGCAGATCAGCTCAAAGTACGTGCCTTGCTTGGTTCACAGAATCGGTTCCAGAGGATTAGCACAACACTGCACCCAGCCTCATTAACATGCCCTTCCTCAGCCCTGAGAAGCCGGGCTAATTACTGTGGATGAATACTGGCTGATAAAGTCATAGTGCCTTGCTGTTCTGGTGCTATTTTAGTTGATACCAGTCTGAGATTATCCACAGCATGCTATATTGGATACAGTGAATGAAATGAGAAATAATGAGGTGAAAAAACTTTCTTTGCCTTTTTTTCTTACTTCAGCAAAGGTTTGGGTCACACAATTTCAATAGAGGGTAAAGGCTGGGGGTCAAGTTTCACTGGGGACAACACAGCTCTTCCTATCCTAATTGCTCAAGCCATACTCTTCATGATTAATTCTCTCATCAGCACTTCAAGGTCTTCTGGGATTTTGGCAAAGATGACTGTGTTATCAGCTGATCTAATGTGGCTTAGGTGCTCTCATTTATCATGATGCCCTTTCCCTCCCTATTCAAGGTTTTTATAAACGTTTCCAAGCACGAGGTGAATTGTTCCAGTGTGACAGTATCTTCTTGTCTAGTTCTATTCTTCCACTTGATCTCTTCACTTTCCTTGTCAATGCTTAAATGTCACCACAACACATTGTTCACATGCTCTGGGATGCTGAGAAATCTTTCTTCTCCAGTGTTTCTTGTGCTGATTGTGTCCAGGTTTTTTGTGTGTACCCCATTTCCATTACACACCTCATTAGGGGTGGGCACCTGCTCCTGTTGAAGCCAATGGCAAAATTCCCACTTACTTCAGTAAAAGCAGGTTTGGGCCCAGTGGTACACCAACTGATAAATTAACTTTCAGACAAAACCCTAAGAGGTAGGAAATTTTCCAGGAGTATGATTTGCCATTTGAACAGAGGAAGATTTTTCTAATTGAAGCTGCCAGAAACTTTTGTGTATATAATCAATAGCTCCTTTGTTTATCCACTGCTGAAGACCAGAATGAAAATAGACTCCATAAAACTGTTAATAAATAAAATAAATCACAGTCCAGTAGCTTTTTCAAAAAGTGAACTTTATTAATGCAGACACCATTAACACTGTAGACTACAATTGCTTATGATGTAAAGAGATGCCTGCTACTTGAAATGAAGGAAAGCACATTCCTGAATGGCCAATACTGGATATTCTCCAAGTAATGTCTCTGCAGTAAACTCTATTTCATCAGCGTAGAAGTACCAGATTCTGAGTTAATCATCTGATGCAAGAGAAAACAGAACAAAAACAAATAAAGTAAAAGGACATGAGGGAAAACACAAAACATTATTTCGGCTTCTGTTGCAATTTTCAAACAAATCATATACTATTTCTTTGAACAGTTTGGAGACACAATGAAAAATATGGATTGATATGTCTTTAGCATTGTTCTACCATGATTACTATTCTGACATTATGGAAATTCTTCGTCTGTGAGAGTCAGAATGAGATCTTAGCATCCAGTGGTTTAAAATAGAAGATAAGCTTCATCTTTCTTTATAGTCAACAGCAGTTTCATTTCTGTAACCTAAGGTGTCTTTCCTCAAGCATTCAAATGAATCGGGACATATTTAAAGTTGATGTAGAAATTAAACTACGAGATGATCCATGTCTTTCCAGAATGGAGTTACTATTTTAAGTTGAAATCTTCAGAAAATCAACATGTGTTCAAAATATTCTGAAAATCGAAAACTTTTTGTACTAGTTCTTGTTTGACCCACAAGTTGCTATATTGTCAGTCTTCTAAGGCCAAACACAAATTGCTACTTTCACTGGCTGTGGAACTGTAATATAGATTAATGTCCACTGAGCTATAGTATGAGACGAAATAAATCTCTCTTATGATGTAAACAGAATTTAAGTCCTAGCCTCCAGAAATTGTTCCATTAATTAATTTCTTCCCTACCCCTTCATCAGTAATAATGAACCCAATCTGACAATCTTTAATCAAATTCTTATGTAGTTTATTAAAAAAACTGGAAGTTTCTCTGAGTGAACTATAGGATCAAATATATTCTTTGTATCACTGCTACTTCAGTGAGTTTTATACATCAGCTTGTAGCTCCTCTGTGTTGGTGATACGTGTGTGTGGCCATGTTGTTCAGAGCATACTATATATAGGCAGAAATAACAACAGAGGTAAAATTGAAAGAATCATAGAATCACAGGATCGTTTGGGTTGGAGGAGACCTTCAAGATCATTGAGTCCAGCCACTAACCTAACACTGTCAATTCCACCACTAAACCATGTCCCCAAGTTCTGCATCCAGACATCTTTTAAATACCTCCAGAGATCGTGCCTCAGCCACTTCCCTGGACAGCCTGTTCCAATGCTTTACAACTCTTTCAGGGAAGAAATCTGTGCTAAGATCCAATCTAAACCTCCCCTGACACAACTTGAGGCCATTTCCCTTTGTCCTATTGCCTGTTACTTAGGAGAAGAGACCAACACCCACCTTACTACAACCTCCTTTCAGGTAGTTGTAGAGCGCGATGAGGTCTCCCCTGAGCCTCCTTTTCTCGAGGCTAGACAACCCCAGTTCCCTCAGCTGCTCCTCATAAGAATTGTACTCTAGCTCCTTCACCAGCCTCGTTGCCCTTCTCTGGGCATGTTCCTGCACCTCAGTGTCTTTTTTGTACTAGAGGCCCAAAACTGAACATAGTACTCGAGGTGCAGCCTCACCAGTACTGAGTACAGGGGGACGATCACCTCCCTACTCCTGCTGGCCACACTATTCCTGAGACAAGCCAGGATGCCATTGGCATTCTTGGCCACCTGGACACACTGCTGGCTCATATTCAGCCAGCTGTCAACCAACACCTCCAACACCTCCAGGTCCTTTTCTCCTGGACAGCTTTCCAGCCACTTTTTCCCAAGCCTGTAGCGTTGCATGGGGTTGTTGTGACCCAAGTGTAGGACCTGGTGCTTAGTCTTATTGAACCTCATACCGTTGGCCTTGCCCCATGGATTCAGCCTGTCCAGATCCCTCTGTAGAGCCTTCCTACCCCTACGTAGATCAACACTCCTGCCCAACTTGGTGTCATCTGCAAACTAACTGAGGGTGCACTCTATGCCCTCTTCCAGATAGTTGATAAAGATGTTCTGCAGAACTGGCCCCAATACTGAGCCCTGGGGAACACACTCATGACCAGCCACCAGCTGGATTTAACTCCATCCACCATCACTCTTCACGTCTGGCCATCCAGCCAGTTTTTTATCCAGCAAAGTGTACATCCATCCAAGCCATGAGCAGCCAGTTTCTCCAGGAGGATGCTGTGGGAAACAGTGTTAAAGTCTAGGTAGATAAGATCCACAGCCTTTCCCTCACCCGCTTGAGCAGGAAAGAAATTCTGCTTTGCGTCCAGCAAGTACCAAATAAGGCAGCAGCTATTTAACCCTTGTCTGCATTGCACAACCCCCAGGTTTCCCTTCACCAAGGAACATTTCTTTCCAGAACTTTTGCACTGATAAGAGTCTACTGAGAGGTCAGTTGCCATAACTGCACATCACATCCCTTTCCTACTTGATATCATGCTTCATAGTATTTATTATGGAGTGATTCAGAGATCAATTGAAATAGGTAAGAGTCTGAATTTCAACCCTAGTGATCTGAAAGGCAATTGCCATGAAGAGTATGAAACAGAACTTTACACCCTCTGCTAGTCATACCTTTCATTAATGACTTGATCAGTGCTTTGGCAGAGCACAGGCTTTCAGAAGACATCAGCCCAGCTTCCTCATTTTGGTTTTCATAACCAAAGTCACTGAAGTCTCCTTCTCTTTACTAACAAATACCTGTGGGACATTAAAAACATAAACATGAAAATACCATGAATGGCTTCTATAACGCTCTTCACTATAAGATTACATTCCATATGAGGTTATTGCACTTTGACTATCAGCTACGTTGATCTTCCTGAGTAAAGCAGTCAATTTTATTGTGCACTTCGCATACAATACACTGATTCCTTGGCTCCTGAGAACAGACTAATTGAGAGCATGTGTTGTATTACAGAACACGATTTGCCCAAAAAGATTACCATCAAGCTCATTAATTTTACATTACCATACCATGATTCTATTGACGTTATCACAATGCTTTCTACAACTACTTACTGCAGTCACAAAAATGCACAGAGATCACATAGCCATTAAGGTGATGAAAAGATTTTCAGAGATGTTATTATTTATTTATGTTACAGCAATGCCTCTTGGTCTTGGTCAATGTTGGGACCCACTGTGCCAACCAAGAAAATATGTTCCCCGTCCTGAAAAATTTGGAGTCTCATTACTCCTAGAAGCAACTCAAGTATGACAGAAACAAATAGGAAGAAGGAAAAAGTGGTAGCTATGACTAGAAAGAAAACAAAATTAAAGAAATCAAATATTTACACAACTGGAGACCTTATGTGCACTTTATAAATGTAGATTGATAAACAATAGGAATGAGCAATAACTGGTTGGAAGTAATTGGTGAGGAAACAAAGACTAGACTGGTGAAAATTTTCATCCTGAAGGGACAGCCTGGAATGGTATTTGATGGAAAAGTATTCAGATGGCTCAGATGATAGAAACTGATCTCATTAGTGAAACCAATGCTGCAGGGTTGGTATAATTAGATATAATATTTCTGAATGAAAATAGCAATATTACAGTGATTTGTGAAGTGTCGTATACAAGGAACTAGATTAACTGTGTATGAGACAGCGTATGTGAGCATTAGTATTCTGAGATATGCTCTGGGAGAAGCCAAGAAGGAGATTCTATCATCAGAGGTCTGAAGGAGTCAGGAAGGATCCAGGTCCCTTGTGTTCAAAAGCCAATGCTGACCTGGTCTAAATGAAGCATTTCCATTCTACAGACACTTCTGAAATTCTGAGAAAAATGGCCTTTCTTTTCAGAATGAAATGGTAAGTAGAAAGAAGAAATTTCACTTGAAAAAAAATTATAGTAAGACTCTGTTTGAAAGAATCAAAATATTTTTTTTGTGAAAAATTGGGGTGAAATTCTGCAGCACAACCGTATGTGCCCTGTACTATCTGAGACACCCACAACACCATTTGGAAGAAGCACAGGCTTTAGGGTACCTGGCACGGCTCCTTTGACTGCAGGAAGTTTGGAGTGCTGGCATTTGCAGCTGAGTTTGGAAAATTGCTCCCAGCTCTCCCACAGCAATGGGTCTGAAACTGTGAGATCACCAGTGCAGAGCAGGACCTCTGAGGCTGCCAGATACAGTGTTGCAGATCCAGGAGCTGAACAACAGAGCTGAAGTCCTCAGGGCTTCCAGGATCCTTGCTGCAGAGGCAGGAGACTAAAGCAGTGAGATTTGCCTTTCCCAGCTGCTCACAATAACTCTGCACAGTGTCCTAGAACCTCCCTGTTACTCCCAGTTTCATCTTTTCCCTCTGGCTGCAAAAATACCAAAAGGTCCAATGGGCAGCACAATGGCTCCAAGCTTTGCTGTTGACTGTCAGTCTAGCATGGGAGATCACCACTGATGAGGAGGTGGGATCCTTGCTCTGTATTAGGAGCCACTGCAGACTGAAGAATCTCAGCTGAAAAGGAAGAGGAGCCTAAAGACTTCAGATCCCACCTGCAAAACTGATCCAAGGCTCCTGTGGTTCATGCACGTATGGCAGGGAGTCTGCAGATTTGCAGGAAATCTAGCCCCAGGGCACTGGTGGGACAGAGTTTCTTGAAACGGCAGATTCTGCATAACACATTTGTTTTGAAGCCCCTAGCAGCCCATAAAATGAGCTGGCAGGAATTCAGGCACATTGCTATCAGAAACCCACCTGTGTTTCTCTTGTAGTTCATCCAAAACAACATACTTCCAGAAGACAATCTGGATTTCATAATAGAATCACTGTTGGAAATACCCGATATACACAAGCAGGAAGGTCAAGCAGTGAAGATAAGAGATAAGGAAAAATTAGACCACTTAATCAGCTTCTCCCTGTGGCTAGACATAAGCAATATAAATACAGTGAAATAACCTGTAAAGAACCAACAACAAGGAAATACATATATTTAAACCTACCATCTATTCTTATAGCATTTTATACTTAAAAAAAACCCCAATAGCTTTACAGTTCTACAATAAATTCTTCCCGCAGTACAATCTAGGGCACTACACAGCATTAGCTTACCAATAGTATCTGGTATTGGGTTTTATTTTCCCCTTGCTACTGCTCTTTACTCAAAAGAGATGCAGCTGTGGTGGTGCTCCTAAAGACATTTGTCCCTCTGTCTCACAGACATGGTTTCAATTAATTTTAATTACAGCCCCTGCAGTTTCAGACCAAAGTCTGCTTCACACCATGTGTAGCTTCTATTGCAGGACAGCTCAAATCTGAAAGCTCTGCAGCAAGAACAGACAAACTGCTGCCACCCCAACAGTATTATTTGCAGTGGTGATGGGTCAGATTCAAAGTCTTTTTTCTACATATTATTTGAGGCTTTTTCAGGGCTCCACTGCTGCAACCTGTAAGCAAATGAAAAAGATGGAGTGAGCAAAAGATGAAAGCAGCTCTCCTGAGGCAGACTTTATCATGAATTTCACTGTCTCTGATGCTTTTTTGGAAATCCCAGCTCCTGCTGTCAGTTGATTATAAAGAACAGATTCCTTTTTTCTTAAAAAAGAAAAAAAAAGTTATTATCACTGGCAATGACAGAGAAAAGTTAGGAAAACATGACTGAAGTGTTCCTGCAGTGCTCCAAGAAGGAGGCAATGGAAAAAGAGTCAAGCAATTATTTCTCTGACAACCTTATTCTAAGCAAAACTCAAGGTTTTGGAAGGACTTTGGACTATAAACAGGTGTCTACAAGAAATGAGGCAAAGTATAAATCTCATGCCTGCAAGTTTAAGAGTATGGAAAGTCACTCCTTTAGTGCTGAAACACAGGTTTTTGGCACAGATGCTGGTACAGTCATGGTAGATTTGTGCACCTCTTAGCCTGCTCCAAGCTCACCTTCTACACAGCAGCCAGCTTGAGGCAGGGCTGGGTGCTCTGGGTACTACCGAGTTTTAATCTCACCCCAGATCTTTGCTGCTCAGAACCCAATATCTGCTGAGATGGATTATGGGGATGTTGTGCTCTAACTCTGCTCAAACACAGAAAATGGCATGCAAAAATCTGTGAAGTAAATGCAAATCCACCTTCTGAACAGGCCAGACACATGGCACCATATTAGGAGCTCTATTTCTTAGGCATCAGACAAGTAATTTTTGAATTTGTTGATGCCATGCACAGGATCCATATAAAGCCAGGCACAGAATCCAAGAACAAACTGAAAAGGAAAAACAAGCAGCATTTTCTCCGAGCAGCGATTGCAGCCACATGGCAATCTTGGCTGCCATGCGGAAAACATTCATTAGCCTATTTAACCAAAATTAGCTATGAACATGTACTCTGAGTTTTCTTCCCTCACATTGGTAGGGTGTCTTTTAACATAAGTGTTTTCTAACCAATTTAAAGCAATTTTTCCTGTAAATGGTATCATTATCATTATGCTGGGAAAGGTTAGGTCATGAATTTTCTCGGAGTTCTCAGAATCACATTTTACTTGCTAAAATGTCAGAAAAAAACTCATATCTTAGATTCACTAAGGTGCAGTAAACTGATGTCAAGAAATAAAGCAGAGAGCATCCTATTGGACAAAAGAGAAGCGACAAACTGTAGTTACAGATACATACTCCCACAAATGCCTTTCTTCTCAGAAAAGTCGAATCAATATCCCAGCTTCAATAGCAAATATTTAGAATGACCTGACCTGATCATGTCTCACACCATGGTCCCGGATCCACCAAAAATAGAAAAAAGTTGTTTTAAATTGCAGTCCTGGGTATAAGCCACTGAATCAAAGTACCTCTATGTCAGGCTTTGCACACTTCATCTCTGTAACTGATGAATCAATTACACACTCCTTGGGAGAGTTGAAATCTATATGTAAATCTGCATTTACCACCATTGTGTACACTTCAGTTGCAAATATATATATATTTGAGTGAGGTCTTTTTGGAAAAAGAGCCTTTGAATGACATTTGTTTCACATTCCTGCTGAAGACAGTGGAGATTTTTTGTTTCAGTAGAGTTGCGCTTTCATCCTTTCCTCTTTGGTAAACCCTCATTTACCACAAGAGAACATAAAAACACCTCTGCTGGACCAGACCACTGGTCCATTTGGCTCAGCATCTTTTCTCTAGCAGTGTAACAAGAAGGCAAGCACAAAGTGACACTTGCCCAAAATACAATCCAGCCATTTGCAGCACACAGCTTCCTTAGCTAAGGATGATGTATTTGAACTTCTTAGTCCTCACACTATATATTTTTGTAGTTGCTTTTTGAACTCCATAAAATTTTAGCATCTGCAATATCCTGTCGCAAGAAACTCCATAGCTTACTTTCATGCTGTGGGCACCTTCTCCTCTTTTATGTTGAACTTTTCAACTACTAGCTTGTAGGTATAGCTGGTCTCCTAGTTCGTGTGCTGCAAGAGATCCATGCTTACCTTCTGTAGGCCTCTCATGATTTTGTACACATTTGTCATAGTCCATCTCAGGTGACTTTATTCCAGTCCAAAGAGTTCTTTGGACTGGACACTTAGTTAAAACTTAAATGGGGGAGCTGGCATTGCCCATATTATTCAAGATGCAGATAAATAATGAATTTATACAGTAGTGTAATATTTTCTGGTTTGTTTCCTATCTTTTTCCTAGCATTTCTTAACACTTGCTTTGTTTTTCGACTACTAATGAACACTGAGCTGATGTTTTCACAGAACTCTCTGTCTGTTATAACCCCACAATTTCATTCCTAAATTCCTCACCAGCGCAGAGATGATCATTTTATAGGTGAAGTTAGATTTTTTTTTTTCATGTGCACATAATTTTCCATTAACTATATTGAATTCATGTGCCATTTCATTGTCTAATCATTCAGTATCATAAGGTCCTTCTGCAACACTTTATCCATGTTGGCTGTCATTTCTACTACCCTGAATAACAGCCCCATTAGAAAGCTTTATCATCCCACTCTTTACTTCCTCAGTAACTGCTTATGGTTAAATCCCTACTGCTTGCAGTTTTAAGTGGCATGAGTTCTGTATGATTACAACACAGTGCATCAGGAAGGAAAGATTTAGAAGAATTCTTGCACAATATTTCTATTCCTTTTATCACCTTTTCCTCTTCCCCATCTGTCCTATGTTCTCTGTGTTTGCAATATTCTGCAGTGAAAAATTATATGCCACTCAAGGATATTACACTTATAGCTGTTCTCTGAAAAGAAAATTTGGATAATGAAAAGGTGACTTCTCTTTGTTCTGGACCCTGTTCTAACTGAGCTAGAACAGTGAGGAGCTCTGAAAAAGAAGTTTGAATGTACATGTAGGGAGAATCATCATTTTGTTCATTTAGTGTGATGTTCTGACAGAATCAGCTGCAGTTTTCTTCTTCCTGTCTGGTGGGCTGACAAGAAATCTCTCCAAGGCCAGAACAAAGAATGCTCCAGGGATCTGACAGCACACAGGATTTATGTAGCAGCAGACCATCGTGCTATTCAGAAGCATTTAGCCAGAGTAGTTTGCCTTGCCTCTACATCCAATTTCCATCACTCAGAAACGTCAGGGGACCAAAAGGATTTAAGAGCACAGGGTAACCTTTGTTTGGGGGTTGGTTTATTCATTCACAACATGCCAGAAGTATGAGTATCTACTTAAAAAGGCAGGAAAAAATATACAAAGTTGTTTTCAGATCTGACTGGCAACAGATTGTTGAAAGAAGTGTCTTACTTGCAATCCTAAGAAATACAACCTTCAAGACTCCTGTTTTCCCTAGGTCCAATGACAATGAAATGTTCCTCTTGCATTTTGTCCCCCAAGGTCCTCTCTCTAAGTATTGGACTTTGACAAAACAGAAAAATTGCGAACTCACAGCTCAGAAAATTCATGATTTGGGACTCATTTTAGCATTTATTACAGTTTACATAAAACTGTATCTGTCCTTATTTAACATGCAAAGATTTAATTTCTTTTTAGTGAAGCCATTGCTATTTCTCCTTAGGTTATTTTTCTTCCAGTGCATCATACGTATCTAATGACTCCGAAGTTTTCTAAAGAAGAAACTATCATCCATGTTCATCCCACGTGAACGGAGCCAGCATAAGGTCATTATTATTGTATAAGGGTTGTGTAAGTTTCATGTAAATTAGGCAATATATATATGCATATTCTAAAGCCATTTTATATTTGAAACAGTTCAGTATTTTATGTAACCACTATATTACTGTAGTTTATGACCTACTTGCATCACTCACATTTTCTAAGAATAAGCACTTTCACCTCAGTCACACTCACCTATTCACCTAACTGGATGACAATTGTTTATATTATCAAAATTGAGAGAGACGTCACAGGAATTTCAGTTGGCTGTTGAGTTTTGCCAGTCGTTATTCACAAGTATTGTGAAAGTTCTGCTTTCTGTCAGCATCCTTCTGAGTATTTACTCTAGCCTACACATTTTCACTGGAAACAAAGGTTGTGAATATCAAAGATGAAAGCCTGAATTTTTTATTCATAAGCAGTTTTTGCAGTCAACGTTGAGCCTGAAAATGATGCTGAGTTTGCCTTGAGTGGAAAATAGCAATTTAAGCAAAATCACCGACTGTCATGCACAAAAAACACAAGTTAGAAATGTACTTGCATGAATAGTCAATGAACTGAAATGAAAATTCCTCTTTTGATGTATTAGGCTTCTCAAAGATTGTCTAATGAAGATTGTAGTGATTCCCTTTTTTATATTATGAATAGATGTGTTCCAAAAAATAATTTTGCTGTGTTTCTTTGCAAATATTATTTGTTGACCACAGGGTTCAGCAGTTACTTCTTTAACGTTTCAGCAGGCATCATCTTTTAATTCTGTTTTCCTTCCAAGAAATGTCACTTCAGAGTAACTTTGTTGAAAATATTCTTAAATGCACAAAAAGATGTCTCAAAGCATGCATATGGGACTGTGTAGAATAAAGCCTCAAACTCATCTTTATGTTATGAAAGCTCATTGTTTGTTGCAGGTGGACAGGCTAGACGTTTCCCTCTCTCCTTTGAGGACAGAAGAAAAATGGCAGCTGTACCTAGCACAAGGCATTGCCATCTGTATGCATTAGAGTACATCAATTTAATTCTTAGGATAACAGGACTGTCTAAGCTTCCAAAGCTACAGGCAAAAAGAATATATTCCACTTTGTTTTCTCAGATCCTAATCCTGATTTTCCTCCCGACTGAAATGATTGCCTTAATGGTAAGTTTCAATATTGGTATTTTTATTTTGTGAGCACGTGTTTTGAAACAATATAGAATAAAAAAATTCTATAAAGGAAATAATGAAAGAGAAGTAAGGTCATCTGTCACTTTTTGAGCCCTAAGAAAACATATCATTCTCAGAAAATCAGTTTCTGTATTAAAAATGTGCACAAGAATATGAATGACAGAGTGAGGCAGAGAAATCAGAAGAGCTACTTTGTGTTTCATTTAGATAGAAAAAAATCTGTATCAACCAAATGAGGTTTTTGCTGTAACATAATTCAGATGAGTCATAATGTTGATTCTTATATCAAATACATCAGAGTCTCTGTGAGATAGCAAGTTCAGACCCATAGCTGAGAGAATTATTTATCAGTCTGAGTTGAATAAGACATCTTTCATTTAACAGAAATTAGAAGTAGCTGCCTTGGCAGAGTCTGCCTGTGGAATTACAAGAGAATGGGCAAGAATTCTTATAAAGCTGAAGAAGTCTGTTTACTGACTTGAGCAGACTTTGAAGAGAATCTCTTTGCATTCTGCTTGCGGTGCTCTGTGCACAGAGTTATCCTTATCTTTAAATGAACAAATGCTGAAAATCTTCTACCCTACCAGTCTGTCTCAGCAGAGCAGGATAAACGTGCTCAGCTGAATGCACAGTTACCTCTCTTCACTAGGGCTTTACATGTGGACGGTTATTTTCATCTTTGTTTTTAATGATTTGTTTCAGTTTGAAATTCCAGTTGCCTTCATAGACAACTTGAGAAATTTTTTGTACTATGACTTTGGCTTCTTTTAATCCAAATTAAACAATACATAGTCATTAAAAACCTAAATATGCTTTATTTTGCCCAGTGTAAAATCCCCATTTTAAACGGCTGCAATCATAAGGCACTTTTCTAAAATGTGTGACTGAATTTGCACTTTGACTGTTACTACCTTTATTCCCCACAAAAATGTTATTCAGAAAAGAGCTATATATTCAGGCAGATATGAACATAGTTTCATTTTATAGTGTTCATGGCAGCCAAAATTATATTTAATGTTTCAGTCAGGCCTCTAATATAATTCATTGTTTTCCCTCATTCATAATTTTTTGGAAAAAGACCCTGTGGACTTCATAATCTCAACGCTTCCATTAAAACCTTTCCTAAGGAAACATCCTTTCTTCCATTTTAAATTATGCATTTTCAGTTTTAACACAGCTTAAACTACTATTGAATAAGCAATAAAACAATAACAGCTCATCAAAACACTTTTAAATTTGACAGATTTCCAATCATGACAAAAGTAGCTCTATACGTCCAAAATGCAGAGAAATATTTGAAAATAATATGAACTTAACAAACCAGATCTTGTATGAACAGTGCTAGATAAGGAACAATGTATCAGTCTTCTCTACAATATTAGTTCTAGCACTTATAATTGCCTTATTGTAACACCTGGTCTGTTCTACCAACAAGATTCGAGCTCAGCTCAGGACCCTAGTAGAGACTTGCATGAGGATGCTTCACATCCATTAGATCGGAGCCCATCGTTTTTTGTTGTTGTTGTTGCTGTTAATCACTGTCTTTATTAAACTTTGCTGCATTTCAAGACATTGACATGCTAACAACTGCAAAACCAATCCTGTAGCCAATAGCTTTGTCTTCAGTGTTCCTTTTCTTCATCACTTGATGTCTCCTATGGTGGTTCCCTGTGCAAGTTAGAGAGATGTAACTTACCTGTAGAGAGACACAATGCCAGCTGCAGGTCAAGCATCCCTCCTCTCCCTCTCTGCCCCGTGGCCTCTCAGCATGGCTGGCAGTGATGCCAGAGATACACACAGCCATGGACAGGTAGAGGACAACAGGGGCAGAAAATCACGGAGAGGAGGGAGTCAGCAAGGAAAAAGGTAACAAGTAGGAATAAATAGAGTAGAAAAGTGGGAGACTAAGAACAAAAAAGAGTGTGATAATTGCTCAGAACACAGAAACAGCTCTCCATCTAAAATGGAAGGAGAAAATAGGAGGCGCTGGGTTAACAGGAATAGATATGAGAGTTTCATCCTAATACAGACCAAGAGTAGTAGTTTTGTCAAAGCCCTTCACGCTCTTCAGGGAAATAATGTCTCCTCTCTTCAAGGGTGCTGAAGCTCTGCTCAAAGCTCTGATTTTCATTTTTAAAAAATAGTGTAGTGGGCTGAGCAGTGCAAGAG